>NC_048220.1:111551759-111678903 GCF_002007445.2 Ailuropoda melanoleuca | reverse complement strand
TATATATATATATATATATTACAGTCAGAAGACCTAAATTCAGGTCCCAATTTTGCCATTTTCTAGACCTGTCACCATAGGAAAATTTCTTAAACTTTCCGTTGATTTTCTTATTCTTAAAATGAGGACAGTAATTGTAAGTTCTCCAGTCCTTTTCAAGTCTAATGATCTGGGAATCTATCACAATAAATCGTTTATCCCAAGGCACAGTTGTAAAAGATGATATTTTACAGCTAGGCAAGGTTACTACCATAATAATAAATGTCCATAGTGATAACTTCAAGGCATACTGAGGTCCCAGATTTCCTCCTGAATCATCCTAAATGTTTTTATGTTAGCTTTCGATCCATCCTTATCAAGGAATTAAAACACACATGTGCATGCGCGCTTGGGAAGTTGTAACAAAGAGACTATAGAAGTCTTTTTCATTACATTACATTACATTACATTACATTACATTACATTACATTACATTACAATGTAATTCATTAGCAAATGAATACCTCCCTGACAAGGAAGGTTGTGACAATGCAACCTTGTTGGCCTTTTGAAAAACAGATCTATACTCAGCCTTTTTGCAACTATGTAACATTCTATCCTAACAACAGCATTGTTATAACTTAGTTATCCTTATATCTTATAATTACTAATTAGATCTACAAAATATATAATTCGGGAGATTTTCTTGTCATCTGAAATACCTGCTGACCATCACCTCCTTCTCTGCTGGGCTCTGCCTTGTCATTGCCTCCAAATGTTTGCTGTGTGATTTACACTCTTGCTGTAGGAAGATTCTTAGGGTTACACAGGGCCTTGACAGTTCTCCAGACAAAGAACAAGGGAAAGGACTCCCCACATCCTGCAGACACCATAACAAATTTCCAATTTCCGTATAAATATAATCGTACTTATGGTTTCCAACATTTTATTTGCCAAGGACAATTTGTTTAAAGCAACTACCTTTTCTAACCATCATTTCATAAAAGATATTGTAATAGCAAAATATAAGAAAGGCTTAAAATCTGAATAAAGGATAATATTTTTATAAATGTAGTTTTCTAAACCGCTCATTATACTGACTTTACTTTTCTCTCTTTTTTTTCCCCCCCAAGAAATTACTAAGTGATCACAGTATGCTCACAGTTGTCTGGGAGTCTATGTTCTATGACACTCCCTGGGTCTTTCAACCTAACACCCCAAGGGTGTGGGAATCATTTCAAGCTCATGTGTGGGTGACACTTAAATTTCCCACAGACTGAGGGAGAAAATCATCAAAAGGACAGAACTCAAAATGGCCATTTAAGAACTCAGGATACATGAGGAGAGAATGTCTCTGAGAGAAAACGTAGGTACGTTTTGTTACTCTGTAAGTTTATCCTCCAGATATATGATCAATAGCACCAATTCCATAAATATGCACCCTGACTATATTTTCTCTATTTCCTTTTCTCCTTTCCTCCACTGATGCTTCTTTGCTCCCCTGCATTACCATATATTTCAAATGAGAACATGGAAGAAGAGAGATAGAGAAAGAGCATAGTGACATCAGAAAGTGTTACCAAAGCAAGGCATAGTACATGTGGCTGCTGTAGACATACTCACTGTTAGTGAGCTATACTCTATTTTATAGATTCTTCATCAAATCTGGAGGGATGAATGAATGCATGCCTGCATGTATGAATAAATGAATGAATAAAATTTACCATTCTATATAAATGCAACATAGTATATAGGAATAAATTATTGATCCAGAGGAATGAGTAGGGTTTTTAGTTACAATAAAGAGGTAAAGGGGAGTATGCTTTTCAAAATGGGAAATCGATAATGGAGGGATGGCTGGTTTAGAAAGAAGAGAGAAGAAAACATTACAGTGACAACCAGGCAGTAAAGGATAATCGGGGGGATTCTATCACTCTCTGATATCAGATAAGAAACAACAAATTTAGGCTCCACATCCAGTCACCTTGGTAACTCATTAATACACAAATTCTGAATCCGAAGGTAGAGAATAGGAACTAAGGTTCTTCACGGTATCAAGAGGTGCCTGTGCTCATCCACGAACCACGGTATGCGGAGAAAGGTCTGTGAAGACAGCAGGCCCTGGGATCATAGCCAGACGACTTCTCTCATTTGACTGGGATGACAGGAGATCTCAAATCTGTAGGCTCCAGAAGCTTCTCAATCTTGAGTGATACAGAGCTCAAAAACTGCAGACTTGACATTGATATCCAACTCTTGTAGAGACTTTTGTCCCCTCTTCCCTCTTATTATATGGAACTATGTGTTCTTCTTCCACCATCCTAACTCCTTTAATGGCTCCTCTTGTACATACCTCTTGCCTCCTAAAAGTAGATACTCTACAGAGCTCAGTTGTGGGATCCTTGATAAACAGATCCTGCTTATGACTTTAATTAAACCTGCCACACATTTGATTTTCAGACTTGTGGGTGTTATGTGTGTGTGTGTGTGTGTGTGTGTGTGTGTGTGTGTGTGTGTATTAAGAGAGAAAAAGCACTCAGAGTGATTTAAACAAAAAGGAGATCCTTTTTTTTTTGCAAAAAGAAGCAATGCTATCTTCAAGCAAGCCTTAATCCAGCTCAACTATAACAAATTTCTTCTCTTCCGCCTGTCTTTTGAGGTGCTGTCTTGATCTAGTTATCTCTGGAATATCTGGGTTCTTCCCTTATGTTAGGAAAATGATTATCACAGTTTGAAGACCTCACTTCCTATAAAGAAAGAGATATTTCTCATTACCCATAGTCCCACTAAACATCTCTTCACATGCTCTGCCCAGCACTGTACTAATCATTGAGGTGGTACAAATTTAGCTTACACAGTTTGCATGAAGTTAATTCCACCCAAACCTCATACCTGAGAATACGAAAGAGTACTGTGGGCAGCAGAAAGGAGAAATGAGGATCAGGGAGCAAATGGACAAATATTCCTACATTCATTTCTAGGTCTTTAGCTCAGTCAATTCTATCTTATTGGCTAACATTGCCCACAGCTGTAGGTCAGATATTCTTCAAAAAGCACCTCTCATCTCAAGTCCCTTCTCCTTGCCATTCACTCTAATAATTATTATACCCTACCCATCTTTTGGATCTTCCCTCACAATTGACCTTTGACCTTTTTGAATCACATTGTCTTTCCTCCTCAAAATTCTTTTAGTTTACGTTATTCCTCAATTATTTTATATGTCTCTTTCTATCCAATTAGGTTATAAGTCCAAGAAAAGATCGGGATATTTTTACACTTTTTATAGCCTCCTTCAACACCAAGTAGATGACCAGGCACAGAGTCTGCACACAATAAACAATTGCAGAATAAATCCTATTACAATTAAACAGGCAACATATTGAGCCAAAAGAACACTGAAGTGGGAAATACAGCTTTAGTTTCAGCTCTGTCTTATACCAGTTGCCAATTTTGCATTAAGTATTTAACCTATGAGCTTCATTATTACCATCTACAAAATAGGCAGCTTTCTGTATGCTGTGTCTATCTCATGTTCACTTGTGGGATCAATTGAAATGAAGTGCTTTCAAAAGAAAAGGACACTTAAAGAAATTCAGAGGAGAATTTGGCAAAGAATTCTGACTTTTTGGGGAACACTTCCAGGAGGAAAATGTAACAGAACTTGTAAATGTGAATATCCTTAAAATAAGGAGCAGGAGAAAAGAAAGTGTTCCAAGTGGGGAAGGGAGCCGAGGGCCAAAAGTTCAGGAATGAACATAGCCTTTTCCCTGAATCTGAGAAAACCAGCCTAAACAACAGTCATCCTTTTCAAATGTGATTGAAAAAAGAAGCCTTTTGCTATTCCTCTTTTGATAGTGGGAAATTCAGAATTTTCCAGTATTTTCAGTGAATCCCTAATTCTGGCTCTCTGAAATATCAGGAGTTAGTTTAGGAAAATAAAAGCAGCCATTGCCAGTTAAACCAGTTGTATCACAAAATCACAGAATCACAGAAAGAAAAGGAACAGTAAGAAGGTGTCCGGTTCCTTTAATTAAGAGAATATGTCAACTTTCTAAATCAGACAAGAAGCCAAGTTTTCAGTGGCTCCGACAAGTTTTCGTAGTCTCCTTTTGATGTAAATTCTTGTCGTGTCACCACATGCAGCATCATGCACATATAAATGCATTTAGTTGACCCCGAATTCCAAAAAGCCTTAATTTTGGAAGAGAATAATAATTGTCTCTCAGACCAAAGGCTACAGAAGAGCTACCTGACAGAGGTTCTTTGTGAAAACAACTGTAGTCCTAACTCTACACCTGATTCTTTCCGTTGCTATAACATCACATTAAGTTAGCCTGTGCTTAATGCAAACGTGATATCCCTGAGAGGGATCTAAAATACCCAGCAGGATTATTACCTAACAATAAGGACAAACAGGAAAACAGATGGAGGTCATTTGGATATGTTTCAAATCCCTGGCCATTTGAATCTAGCAAACAAATGTAAGCAACTATAAAAATAACAACAGGACACCAATATCCTTTCTCTGGTATGTATTTGAACAGTCTAACTTCAGGAAGGGAATTCTTAGGAATTATTTCTGATGGGTTTAATAATCACATAATGATAACGTTGTTTAGTAAATAGCTAACATCTTTAATGCTACTCAAAGTTTATTAAACTCAATGATACATTTTTATAAATTTTGACTTCATAAATATCATATAAAAATAATATTTTTACAAATAATAAAATATATCCTTATTTCTTAATTCATATTGTGGTTATTCAAAGCAAAAACAAAGAGCAAGTATACCAGAGTACAGTATTTCCTCAATATCTACCTTTAAATATGAGACATTTAAAAGTATTTTTCAAATAAAAGGATTTTTATTGCTAATAGGTCTATGGAGAAAGAACACTCCATTCATTGTTGAATACATGTAGCAGTTCAATTTTTACAGAACACAATTTAATTACGTTTTAAATTTTTACATAGAAATCCCACCGCCAGAATTTTACTCTACAGATGCAGAAATTGTATCAAAATATATGTATAAAGATTTCATTTCAGCATTTTTGTAAGTGCAAAAATAAACGGCAACAACAAAACAATAAATACAAAGGCAACTACCTCATCTACAGGGGACTGGTTAAATATGTTTCGGGGTACCTACCAAGAAAAATTGCTACCATAGACAATAGAAGTGAATGCTGATAGTTAACACTCTTTAAAGTACATGTTCAGTGTAAAATTCGAGATGCAAAACACCGCGTTATCATGTGATCTCTTTCCTGAAAAATAACAAAAAGAAGATAAAAGTAGACATACCTGAATTTTTTTTTCTTTTAAAAAAAAATTGGAAAAATTCAGAATAAAATTTAATCATTATCTTTGAGAAGTGGAATGAAGGAAAATGAAGGAGAGAGGTTTTTATCTTTAGTCCTATAACTTTTCATACTGTTTAGTTTTCGATCCTTGTATGCCGTGAATGTCCAGCAATCCCTGTACTGATGGATGAAAGATTACTACAAACTTTGCTGTGAAAGAGAGGAGAAGGCAAGCGGCTTAACGCTCAGAGACAAAGACCCTTTGCTCTTCTTTTCTCCTGCTTTTATTGGTCCTTCAGGATAATCACAAATCCTTATCACTGTTTCTCAAGCATGTGATGTGTGACAAGCGGTCTTACTGAAACTGGAAGGATTGTTTATGGGAAAGAAGATAGGCTAATCTGCGTGTTCTGCGAGTTCTGCTAAACATAGCCCAAGGGACAATGCATGCATCTCTTAGATCACAGGGCGGCTGTTAGGGCTAAGAAAACTTCAGGAAAGCAACTCCAGAGGCATTCCAACAGTGGAGTGGTCACACAGGCCTCGGCATCCCAAAGGCCTAAGCCCTTCTCCCAAACCTTCCATCTCCCCCAGCCACCACTGTGTTACATTTTTGCAAGCCCGGTATCATGGCTGATGTCATGCTCTACATTAACCCCAACACGTGTATATGTACAGTTTATACTGGTTTTTTAAAAAGATTTCATTTATTTATTTGACAGAGTGAGCAAGTACAAGCAGAGGAAGCAGTAGAAGGAGGGTAGAAGCAGGCTCCCCGCGGAGGAGAGAACTGGCCGCAGGGCTCGATCCCAGGACCCTAGGATCATGACCTGAGCGGAAGGCAGATTCTTAACCCTCTGAGCCATCCAGGTGCCCCAATACTGTTGTTTTTAATTGTTTTTCATTAGTATTATCAGTGCAGTGAAGTTAGAGGCTCTAAGTGTTTTCCTTTTTGGACTATTTCGTGCTTTTTTTAAAAAGTCACAAGTCATACATACATGTTTTATTTTCCACACACAAAGAAAATAGGAAGTCTGGCTACTGAAGACCTTAATACAGCAATGAATATGGAGACTTCCCAGGAGAGAAACATGGTATACAACATGTTTCAAAAGTGTTTAACTGCAGAACTTTTAAAAAATGATATCCACAGAGTCCAACATTCCATGCAGGAAAGGTTAAAAAACTGACTTCACCAGTCAGTAAAAATATTCATTGAATGGGTTCTTTCTTATTGTTAATTAAAAGATTATAAAATGCAGTTGACTTAAGTCCTACGAGTCCTTTTACCTTAATGCATATTTTATTCTTTCTTAAAGTTTATTTATTTATTTTTAGTAATTAATCTCTACACCCAACACGGGGCTCAAACTCATGACTCCAAGGTCAAGAGTCGCATGCTCTTGATCTAAATTTACATTGAAAAAGAAAGCCTGTAGTAGAGAGAGAGAGCTAACAGAGACTCCCTTTAAACTAAGAGATTTATCCGCACAATAGGATACCCTTTGTTTTTTTAAAAACATCTCCTTTCACCTTCTCGCTAATGACCTTCCTCCGCTTTATATCCTCAGACTCTACCCCTCTCATTGGCTCCTATAAACTTCATGTGGCCTCATTGTCTTTGGAAATTCCTGTCTGTGTAGGTTCCCCATACATACGTTATTAAATTTGATTTTCTCCTGTTAATCTGTCTCATGGCAATTTGATTCTAAGTCCAGGTAAAAGGACTTTGAAGGGGAGAGAAAGGTCTTTTTCCCGAACAGTTGGCATAGTTGACAGGATACTTTTGCTTGCTGGACACTTCTCTTCCAGACTGCTACAGCTGAGGGATCCTTGGGACACCTACAGCAGAAAGGGAGATTTCTTACCAAGTCAGACTCCCAGAATCTGTGTGTGGATCCTGTGGAGCAAGAGTGGTTGGAGTCCTTTTTCTCTCTTTCTAAATTTAGATTAGCAGAAGAAAATATTTGTGAAACTAGTTCCTTGGGCCTAGCAACTCTTTGGTTAAATTTGGTAGAGTACTCTGGATATTGATCCATTTTCTCCCAGAGATGGTCTTTGTTTTCTCTCATCTGTGTTGTTTGATGTGCACAGGAGTTAAAGGCTGTTGCTAAGGGACATCTCAAAAGTCAAAGTCACAAAACTGGTGGGCACAGATTGAGTACTTAAAAGCTGTTACAGTGCTTGCCACCCCAAGAAGACTTCTGTGATAGGATCAGTTGGTCACAGAACAGGTTAGACTGACACTCAGTTTCCTGCCAACCTCAAGAAAATCTCCATGCAATGAGGTACACTATAAACCAGGACATGGTCTCCAACCCCACAGCATATCCCTCTTAGGTATTAGTGTGGCTCCAAAAGATGCAAGGCTTAACCAAGGCTATTGCTGTGCATATAGTTCCCTGTTGTCTTGTTCTGTGTCCTAAGAGCTTGGCTTTGTGACCAGTGAGAACATTCTCTTTGGCCTTTGGTTTCCATCATTCAGAGGATGTACTTACTGGGGTTCACCTTGGTGGCCAGTCAAACAGACTAGGTAGGGATCTGGCTCTAACTCACTCTCTTTCTGTGTGTGTGTGTGTGTGTGTGTGTGTGTGTGTGTGTATGTGTGTCTTTCTCTGTGTCCTTCTCTCTGTGTCTGTCTCTCTCTCTGACTGTGCCAGCTCTCAGAGGTATTTGTCCTGAGAGGCCCTAGCCCATAGGAACCTTAGTTGTCTCAACCTTTGTTGCTTGTTAGTGCTGGAAGGTCCCACTCCAGTATCACTTACCTGGTGTCACAGATTAGCAGGTCTGTGACTGAAGGTATCTCACAATTTTGTGGGAGACTTGAGACACCGTTTTCACCAAACCATCCTTACTGCCTGTACAACGAAGATCTTTCCGTTCTTAGGCTAGTTTGGGGAGTAAACTTTTATATCATGGGGCTGAATCACATGTGTCCTCCCCGGATGCATCTTACATCTTTCATTAACCCATTAAGGCTTATTTGGTTGAGTCGCTATTAGATCCTATTTGTCAATGGCCAGATGAAGGATCCTTTAAGTTAGTTATATTTAAAAGAAAAATATTCTGTAAAGAAAGCTTTCAATAGCTTATGGACAATAATGGCTAGCCTTAAGGGACTCCCTTGACAAAATGAAATCAAAGAAATTAGACTTAAGATTCAGAAATAAATGTCCAAATCTAATGTAAATTTCCTTTAAAATCTAGCCTTATCTGCCTATTTTAAGTTATCTTTCCCCATAAGATATACATGGAGCACTGGGGCCTAATCTGTAGGGTCAAAGTGTTTAAATTGCTCATGCAAATGCTAAAGTTGGGAAATAAATTTAACGAAAGCACCTGATAATGGCATTAAGCCTTGCTTTGCTTCTCCTTTCCGGAAATTGATAATCCTGTTCTGCCAGCCTCAGGCATTCCTGTGCAATGTCTTTCACAGGTGTATCCAAGACCCACACTGCCAAAGAACTCCTGTCTCCTGGATAGCAGCAAATTTTTAAATTATAAAGCCCTTGTACTAATACAATGAAAAGATCCTACCAAATGTACAGATTAAAAAGATTAATGACTACTTACAAACCCCCTTCATAGGAAACAGGACCAAAAGTTTCTCCTAGGCCCTCCTACAAATGATCTGTGAAAAGCCAATATTAAGGGACTAATAAAAGCCAAATTTGAATTATGCTCCCAGAAAGAAGACTTGGGATAAAATGCTTTCTACAGATTTTACAAAGATAAAAATCTTTTGATTCCAATTTTAGTTAAAAAATCTCCTCAATATAAAAAAAGCAAATATAGTTAAAAAGGCCACTTGCTTGATATTCAGGTTGTAATCTACTTGTTTGGGGAATTAAAAAATGACTCTTTGTCTTACAAATCTTTACAAAACCGGAAATGGAACTCTAGGAACAAGTCAGAGTTCACCTATCTTTACCAAACCCCAGACCTCACCTATTCCTCTCAAAATGTTTGTGGGTATTTTGAAAGATCAAGATCTTAAAATGAGTGTCCTGTACTTAACAAAATAGAGGTAAATTTTAAGCTGCAGTTACCCTGAAACTCTGAAAACAAACAAAAAATTCATTCTTTCTGCCCCTTGAAATTATAAATCTTACATCTTTAAAAGGTAGACACAGCCCACAATTGCCCGAAACCAAAGAAATAAGGGGGAAAAGATGGGTTTAAAAAAAAAAAATACAAACTGCTAAAATGACTTTTGTGTCTCGACTCTGGCACCTATAACAGGTGGTTATGTGCCACATCTGCACTTTGGAGAAAATATGACTACTTTCTCTGCCTCTTGATGTAAATTTTCTACCCCCCCCCTTCTTCTCAAGGACATAAGAATTAAGGAGAACTTCGGGGGAAAGTTTTTCACAAGAGGAGAAAAAGAAGAGGGAGGTATTTGGAAATTGGGCCTTTAAGGTTCTTCCCACAAGTAGAACAAAAGCTGGACGACTGTTTGCATCTTGTCTGTGTATGTATCTGCATGTGCTATAAATGTGAGACATCTTTCCTACCTCTGAATGGGATTGCTAAAATTCATTTGCATCTCCTACTATTTGGTTGGTTTGAGGCAAGTACTTGTAAGAATTGGGCATTCCAAAACCCTGAAAAATAGGAAACAACCAAAATGTTTTTTCACATTTATATGATCTGGGAAAATATTCAGTACCAAAGATAATTTAAGGTTTTGCTTAATTAAAATAAAATTGACTTTGGAATTATGCATTAAATGTAAGACTTTTATTTTACCTGTGTTTAATGAACATTGAATGGGTCCATATTGTCTCTGTTGCAGATTTGTCAAAAAGAAAAATTAGAATGATGGTTAACTTTGTCAGTGTCTCATGAAGTTTTGTGGGTGATCTAAACATGATTGTTAAGAATAGGTAGATTAAATAGGGGCGCCTGGGTGGCGCAGTCGTTAAGTGTCTGCCTTAGGCTCAGGGCGTGATCCCAGCGTCCTGGGATTGAGCCCCACATCAGGCTCCTCTGCTAGGAGCCTGCTTCTTCCTCTCCCACTCCCCCTGCTTGTGTTCCCTCTCTCGCTGGCTGTCTCTCTCTGTCAAATTAATAAATTAAAAAAAAAATCTTTTAAAAAAAAGAATAAGTAGATTAAATAGACGTAAGTAGAATTAAAACGTTTATGAGTAAACTATTGGGTGGCCTCCAAAATGTTTGGTAACCTGATTTTGGAGTTTCCTGAATTAGATGAGAAGTTCAGTTTGTTGAATATCTGGATCATTTCCAAATAAGATAAGATAATGAAACATTGAATACTAAATATACATTTGTCTACTTTTGTCTTATTCAAGAAACTGAAAATAAGTATGGATTTGTTGGTGAAATTGATTTGTGCTTTAATAAAAATTGTACATTGAAAAAAAACACATTTCGGGGCTCCTGGGTGGCTTAGTCGGTTAAATGTCTGCCTTCGGTTCAGGTCATGATCCCAGAGATTGAGCCCAGCATTGGGTTCCCTGCTTGGTGGGGAGTCCTCCTCTCCCTCTCCCTCTGCTGCTGCCCCTGCTTGTGCTCTCTCCCTGACAAATAAATAAATAAAATATTTTTTAAAAAGATAAAGACACATTTCTAAAAATTATAAAATGTATTCATAAATTTGCTAATCCAAAAAACACTGGTATAACAAACCACAATTGCTTACTACTTAGTTTTCACTAGAAATTAAGGTTTCCAAGAGTTAAGAATTCTAATGAATGTAACTAAGACTACTAGAAATAAGGTGAACAACTCTGTATGCAAGAAAAGTAAGATCCGAGTTTTTGAAGAAAAAAAAAATGAAGAATGGGCATACATTTTTGTTTTGAGAAAAGAAGGTAATTTTATCCTAAAGTGAGACAAATTATTTAAAAGGAAAACTTAGGACAAAATCTGAATGTAAAAAGTAAAGTTGTAGAAGGTCTATGGAGAGGGAGTCTGTAGAAGGGAATTTTCTGTATGGTCAATAGTGGCTAAGATTGGAATAAATTTAAGTAAGTAAATAAGTTTTAATATCAGAAATACACTGATGGAAAGTTAAAATTTTTATTTTCTCTTTGTTAAAAAATCAACGTTTTCCTAAACTGTTGATCTGCTTTTAATAAGACATTGTAATGTTTTTATCTTTAAAGTTATCTGCCTAGGGGCCCCTGGGTGGCTCAGTCCTTAGGCTCCTGCCTTTGGCTCAGGGTGTGATCCCAGGGTCCTGGGATCGAGCCCGTCCTTCGCTGGGAGCCTGCTTCTTCCCCTTCCACTCCCCCTGTTTGTGTTCCCTCTCTCGCTGGCTGGCTATGTGTCAAATAAATAAAATCTTCAAAAAAATAAAAATAAAGTTATCTGCCCAGAATACAAGGATTCTGTGGTTTACCAAAATAATTTCTTATGTTTATCAGATCTTTGATTTACTTAAAAGTCTAAACATTTTTAAGAAGCCAAATTTTGCTCACAGCTATGTAACCTTACATATTTGTCTTTGACATTTTTTATTGTCTTTGGTTGTTGGATAATTAAATATTGTTTCATAATGATCTATGACCCTATTTAATCAAATATTCAAACCTTTTAATATTTTCTGACAAAATTCCCAAAGTCAAATTCTAAAATGAAATCCTTTGACCACAGTCTGAGATGTTCCAGCTCTCTGGAACATTTAAAAGGTTTTGTAGAAATTAAACTAATTAGTCATATTTGTTATGTTAAATTAAATGGAAAGCATTATCAAATAAGTGATAGTAAACTTTGTTAGATTATATTTGTGTAGATTGTAATTAAAATAAGTGTTCCAAAAATTGTATAAAACCACTAGAAATCTGATATCAAGGTATGTTATTACCTTGAGGTGTTGTGTGTCACAGAAATAGCCAAATGTCCATTGTATCATAATGAATTCTAATAAGATCTTTAGCCATGGCCATTTTTAAGTTACTGTTTTACACTGATGCTATTGCAAATCTGTTTCCTCTTCAGTGAGGCTCATAAAAAGAACTCTTGAGTACAGATTTCTGATAACCTTAAGATCATAAAACTGAATTAGATAAGAATTTCCAAAACTAGGGGTGCCTGGGTGGCACAGTCGTTAAGCGTCTGCCTTCGTCTCAGGGCATGATCCCGGAGTTATGGGATCGAGCCCCACATCAGGCTCCTCCGCTGTGAGCCTGCTTCTTCCTCTCCCACTCCCCCTGCTTGTGTTCCCTCTCTCACTGGCTGTCTCTATCTCTGTCAAATAAATAAATAAAATCTTTGAAAAAAAAAATTTCCAAAACTAGTGAAAAAACTGGATTCTAACAAAACAAATATTAATAGCATGGACTGAAATAACTGAAGAAGATAATCATAATTTTTATGATTTTTTAAAAATATTGTCAGCTTTTCAATTTTTATTCTTTTTTTTTTTTTTGACAGAGAGAGAGACAGTGAGGGCAGGGGGAGGGGCAAAGAGAGAGGGAGAGGTTGAGAGAGAATCTTAAGCAGGCTCCGTGCTCAGCATGGAGCCCAGTGTGGGACTTGATCTCATCACCCTGAGATCATGACCTGAGCCAAAATCACGAGTCAGACACTTAACCAACTGAGCACCCAGGTGCCCTGCCAACTTTTTTAAATATTCTGTTTTTCCAGATCTAAGGAAATCTTTTCTCTTAAGCTGACCCATAGCAATTTGATAATTTTTACTATTATAAGTAGAACTGAAAAACTTATCTTTTCTTCCTACTGAACCTTCCAGAATTAAAAACTCAGTGAGTATTCTTACATTTTATGGCAATATATTTATTTGCTTAAGTTCAATAAGAATCTGTTCTCCTTATAAGAGGACACCAATGGAAACATTGGTTATATTATCAAGGCTTTGACTAGAATGTCATATTTGAGACCTGCATAGACTCAGATATTTCCAGATAGATTTAAGAAATTAAGGTTGATTTTAGGGAGCCAATAGAGCCCCTTGGGGATGTTGGCCTGATATCTTGCTTACAGAGTTTCCAGCAGCCTTGTTGCCCTGTGAACTGGGGAGACCCTGGGCCCTGAGGCCCTGAGGCCTCAACCCAGTCCATCCCAAAGATGTCACTGAAGTCTCTTGGTCTCATCGCATGATAAAATTCAAGGCCAGAACCAACACAGTGGATCAGCATTACAAGCAGTTTATTAAAGTAAAAGTATGCTCTGGACATGAGAGCAGGCAAGCTCAGGAGAGAGCGAGAGAGCTCATACACCAGAGTTTGGGTTTCTCTTTTACTGAAAGTTGTCAACAAGGGGGTGGAATATTCATTACTTGGAGGCAGGGATTTCTTAGAAGCAAGGTATCACACTTTTTTTTCCTTATTTAGTCAAGGGTTTCCTGTCATGGCACCTGCCATCTTGGGCCTGTCTGGTTTGATCCAACTTTGTTTGGGAGTGCTGCCAGGACAGGCCTCAGACTTCCCCCATAGCTGGCGATGACTTCTTCTTTGCCTGGCTTCCAGGCCTCCTGTTAGAACCTAACTAGACTCCTCATATGTACACTAATAAGTTTTATTTTCTTCTGTTAATCTGTCTCATGTCAATTTGATTCTAAGTCCAGCTAGAAGGGGTGCCATGTGGCGCAGTCGTTAAGTGTCTGCCTTCGGCTCAGGGTGTGATCCCGGAGTCCTGGGATCGAGCCCCACGTCAGGCTCCTCTGCTGGGAGCCTGCTTCTTCCTCTCCCACTTCCCCTGCTTGTGTTCCCTCTCTTGCTGGCTGTCTCTCTCTGTCAAAAAAAAATAAATAAAATTAAAAAAAAAAAAAAGTCTAGCTAGAAGGACCTTAAAGAGAAGAAGAAAGTCTTACTCCCTGACAAGAACCTAATAATAAATATTTTAGGTTTTGTGAGCCATGTGGTATCTGTTGCAACTACTCAGCTCTGCAGATATAGAGGGAAGCAGCTGCTGAATTCAGGGGTGGTCTGAATTTGGCCTATGTGTCATAGATTGCATCCCTGGTTAACATTATTTTTTCATCTGTATTATTATTTTAATAATTTACTTTTTTACTTTTAAAGTTTATGTAATCTCGGCATCCACGGTGGGGCTCGAACTCATTACCCCAAGATCAAGAGGCACACACTCTTCCCACTGAGCCAGTTAGGCACCCCATTCACGTATATTATTTAAACTAAGAATCAAATAGCTCTATAAAGGATGTATGCTGGATTTTGGGATCATACACTCTGTAAAAGACTAGACGACTATTTAGCTAAGGATAATTCCCATTGATTGCTGACAGCTGAGGACTATCAACTTTCAGCATTCCTAGCAGCCAGGGAAAAAATTCCTTCAGTCCTAAAATAGGATTTGGGAACTTAGCATAGTATTCACTATGACCTTGTCTTCAACACAGATCTCTGAATCAGCTTACTATCTGTATATTTACTTATTTGCTCAATGCTAGAATACACTAAAAATTGTTTCAAAATTGCCAACCCATCCCATTAGGAGTTTGGGGGAGGAAAATTAGTAACTAGATTTCAGTATTGGTTTAGCGATCTTTTTTTTTTGGCCGGGGGTGGGTTGTAACAGTATACTTTATTGACAGTACATGACAAAGTAGGAAGGACCCTAGTAGACTCCACAACATACATCAGCATCATCCCATTTGATGTTGGCAGGATCTTGCTCCTGGAAGATAGAGATGGGCTTTCCATTGATGCAAGTTTCCCATTCTCAGGCTTAACTGTGCCGTGGAATTTGCCATGGGTGGAATTGTTACTGGAACGTGTAGACCATGCAGTTGAAGTCAATGAAGGGGTCACTGATGGTGACGATATCCACTTTGCCAGAGTTAAAAGCAGCCCTGGTGACTAGGTGTCCAACACAGCCAAAACAATTTACTCCAACTTTCACCATCGTGTCTTGGGAAAGTGGCTGGCACTGCACCAGAAGATGTGTCTCTCTGTTGAACAGGGAGGATCAGAGAGCCAGTTTAGCTATCTTTTTCATCTTAAGGTACGTATTTAAAATACTGTGTTCAAAGGTTACTAGTATTCATTGTTTTTTCATCCCTTTAGCATGTTTATGGTATTCATTTGAGACTTGTTGGATTTTGTATTTCATTTTAAGATGTTTTTCTTTAATTGTTCATTTTATTCATTACTTCATTCCTTCATTCATTCATTTATTCCTTTTGGATTGGAAACCATTAACATGGTTCTAAAAGTCAAGCCTATATAGAATACATACCCAGAGAGCTATCATTCCTCTCCCCACCCCTTTTCTCCCATTGGTACACCCTCAATTCTCTCACCCTGATCCCACCCATTCTCTGTAAGTAACCAGTCTCACTAGTTTTTGGCATTTCTTCTGGTGTGTTTTTTTTTAATAATGTTCAACACAAATATGTATATTTCCTTATTACTGCTTTTTTTTTTTACACGAAAGTAGCATACTACCATGAAACTTTTTCTCTTTACTTTTTTAACTTAAGACTATATTTTAGAAATCCCTCCATATCAGTTCCTGGAAAGCTTGCTCATTCCTTTATATAGCTGCATGATTCTTCGATGTGTGGGTATACCAAAGTTTATTCAACTAATCACCTACATTAGAGTATTTAAGATTGTTCCTAATGTTTTGCAATTGCAAACAATGTGTCCATTCAAATTTAAGCGTATGAATTTTTGTATTTTTGTAACTGTTCTTCAGAGTTAATTCCTAAAAACAGGATTGCTAGGTCTTTTTTGTTAATAGATTTTTTTTTAAAGATTTTATTTATTTATTCGACAGAGATAGAGACAGCCAGCGAGAGAGGGAACACAAGCAGGAGGAATGGGAGAGGAAGAAGCAGGCTCATAGCAGAGGAGCCTGATGTGGGGCTCAATCCCACAAGGTCGGGATCACGCCCTGAGCCGAAGGCAGACGCTTAACTGCTGTGCCACCCAGGCGCCCCTGTTAATAGATTTTTTAAATGTTGAACCCACCGCGAATTCCTGGAATAAGTCCCATTTGTGTATAATGTATGATTTTATTAATGTGGTGTTAAATTCTAATCACTAGTGTTTTATTTAGGATTTTTACAATAATATTCATAAGTGACATTGCTCTGTGATTTTCTTTTATTGTAGTGACTTCATCAGATTTAGGCGTCATTGTTATATTTCCATCTAAAAAAGGAATCAAGAAATTGTCCTTTATTTTATTTTTGGAATAATTCCTACAGCATTGGGACCATCTTGTTTTTCAAGGTTTTGTAGAATTTTTTTGTGAAAATATTTGACATTAGTGCTTTTTTTGTAGAGTATTTCCTAGATAATTTTCTCTATTTCTTCTACAAAACTTGCTGTATCTTCTAGAAACAATATCCATTTAATCAAGGTTTTCATACTTATTTGTTGGAAATGTCAGCAGTTTCATATGTTTTTAATTTATTCTCTTTAAAAATTTATTTTATCCCTTACATTAAATGAATATTGGTAATTTATTTTTCTATGTCTGTTGTTTATCTTATTTTTTTCAAAAATAGGATTTTGATTTAATTACATATAATGTTTTCAGTTTCAATTTCCTACTTCATTTAATTTCTATTTTTATATTTATGATTTCTGTGTGTGTGTTTATATATTGCTTTATTTGGTCTTTTTCTAGATTTTGTATTGAGAATAATATTAATTTTCATTCTTTCATATTCATTAATACAAGTTTAAGGTTATACATTTTCCACTGATATGCTTTAAATGCATTTCATAAATTCTGAATTTCTGTGATATTTTTAACGTTTTATTTTGAAATAATTGTAAGTTCGCATATACTTTTTAGAAATAACATGGAAATCCAGTATATCCTTCATTTAGCTTCCCACAATAGTAATAGTTTCCATATCTGTCAGCCTTATTCAGATTTCACCAGTTTTCATGTATTTATTTGTATATGTGTATTTTCTTCTTACCAATTTTATCACATACATAGATTTGTGTGATCCCCACCACAATCCAAATACAGAACAGTTCCATTACAAAGATTCCTCATACTGCCCCTCTATAGCACAGCAAACTAGCTCTCTTCCCCATCCCTAACTCCTGACAACAAATAAATCTATTCCTCATCTCTATGATTTTGTTATTTCAAGAATTCTATATAAATAGAATCATATAATACGTAGCCTTTTGAGATTGGCCTTTTTTGCTGAGCCTGATACCTTGAGACCCATTCTAGTTGTTTAGTCTATCAATAGCTCATTCCTTTTTACTGAAGATTAGTATCCATGGTATGGATAAACCACACTCTGTTTAATCACGGGCCCATTGAAGGACATCTGAATTGGTTCCAGGTTTAAACTATTATGAATAAAGCATCCTGTGAACATTCATGTGCAGGACTTTGCATGAATGTAAGTTTTCATTTTCCTTGGATACATATCCAAGAGTTCAATTGCTGTGTTGTACATTCATTACAAATTTAGCTTTATAATAACCTGCTATACTCTTTTTTAAAAAGATTTTGTTTATTTATTTGAGATAGAGCAAGCGTGAGTGGGGAGAGGGGCAGAAGGAAAGGCAGGCTCTCCACTGAGCAGGGAATCCAATGCAGAACTCCATCCCAGGACCCCGGGATCATGATCTGAGCCAAAGGCAGACACTTAACAACTGAGCCACCCAAACGCCCCCCTGCTATACTCTTATCCAGAATGATTATACCATTTTACATTCCCACCAGCAATATATGAGTGTTCAGTTTCTCTACATCCTCATCAGCATTTAGTGTTATAACCATTTTTTATTTTAGCTATTTTGATACATGCATAGGGCTATCTCAGTATGGTTTTAATTTGCAATTCCCTCCTGGCAAACAATGTTGAACATCTTTTCACTGCTTATTTGCCATCTGTATATCCTCTTCAGTGAAATGTCTGTTCATGTCTTTTGCTAATTTTCTAATAGAATTTTTTTTTTTTTTAGAGTTTGGTTTGGGAATTTTATTTTGTATATTCTAAATACAAGTCCTTTTTCAAATATGTGGTTTGCAAATATTTTCTCCCAACCTGTAGCTTGTTTTATCCTCTTCACATAATAGAGCAAAGGCTTTGAAAAGCAAAAATTTTTTATATAGTGAAGATTTTTAACTTTGATGAGGTCCATTTTATCAATTTTTACTTCTGTGGATCATGTTTTTGTGTCAAGTCCCAGAGCTTTTCATGTAGCCCTAGATCCTGAATATTTTCTCCTATGTTTTTTTCTAAAATTTTACAGTGTTATACTTTATAGTAGGTTCATCATCTACTTTGGTTAACTTTTGTATAAAATTGTGAGATTTAAATCAAATTTTATTTTTATTTGTGATGCTCACTTGCTCCAGCACCATTTGTTGAAGAGTCTATCTTTCTTCCATTGAACTGCTTTTACATCTTTGTCAAAATTTTCAAAAATATATGTCTATTCCTCTGACAATACCATATAGTCTTTGTTACTCTAGCTATTTGGAAAGCCCTAATATAAGGTATAATAATTCCTCCCACTTTATTCATTTTTATTTTTCAAAATTGCTTTGGCTATTCCAGGTCCAATGACTTTCCATATAAATTTACGATCTGTTTATGTATGTCTACAAAAACCTTGCTGTGATTTTTTTTTAAATAAGAATTGTATTATACCCATAGATTGATTTGGGGAGAACTGACTTTTTTTTTAAGATTTTATTTAGAGAGAGAGAGAGAAAGTGTGTGTGTGTGTGTGTGTGTGTGCAAGCAGGGGGAGAGGGGATATGGGAGAAGGAGACAGAGACTCTCAAGCAGACTCCCCACTGAGCCTAACACGGGGATCAATCTCATGATGCCAAGATTATGACCTGAGCTGAAATCGAGGGTCAGACACTTAATTGACTAAACCACCCAGGTACCCTGAGAATTGAAGTTTTTACTATATTAAGCCTCCAGTCAATGAACACAGTATGCCTTTTCATTTATTTGGATCTTTTTTATTTTTTTAATCAGCATTTTATA
This sequence comes from Ailuropoda melanoleuca, assembly GCF_002007445.2. Taxonomy (NCBI): domain Eukaryota; kingdom Metazoa; phylum Chordata; class Mammalia; order Carnivora; family Ursidae; genus Ailuropoda; species Ailuropoda melanoleuca. The sequence goes on along the minus strand of NC_048220.1, from coordinate 111,659,675 downwards.
ATTTTAACCTTGCATATATTGTTCATTTTGTAATGTATATCCAAGAATTTTATTTTCTTTGTAGCATCTGTGATACTGTTTCTTAGTAAAATTTCATTCTTGGTATGTGAATTAATTTTTGTCTGTTAACCTCATATCCCGTAACCTAAGCTTAGTTGTTAGTTTTAGGAATTTCTTTTTATAGATTCTTGCAATATTTTACAGAAACAATAATATAAGGGAGGAAGTTAAGATGGCAGAGAAGTAAAGGACCCTGGGCTTGCCTCATCCCTTGAACACAGCTAGACTGACATCAAATCATTTTGAATACCTAGGAAACTGCTCTGAGGATTAAGAAAACAATCTGCACAATTAGAGAGAGAGAATGTGGCAGCATGGTCAAACTTCAGTGAGCAGCACAGAGCCCCCAGTGAAGGCTGGAGCCCCATACACCAAACCCTATCTCCTTATCCCTTGCAAGTCCAAGAGAAGGTCTGACTGTGGGCCAACACAGAGGGCCTTTCTTGCAGAAGACCTGCCCAGGCCCCCACATGCACCAAGTCTACTGATCATAGAGTGCTCCAAAGTGTCAGCTTCAGGTCTGGTGGAAATAGGACCAAGCTTTCTTTCTTTTTTTTTACTTTTCCCCCACTTTGGTGTCAGACTTACAGACTTTTTTGTATGTTTTGTTTATTTTTTTCCTTTTTTGGATCAGTTTTCTTTTTTATTTTTCTTTTTTCCCTTTGAAATCAGGCTTATAGGTTCTTGTTTGTCTGGGTTTTTTGTTGCTGTTCCTCTTCCTTTTCTCTTTTTTTGGATCAGGCTTTTTTATCTTTCTTCCCCCCACCCCCAGCTTATTTTAACAAAGAAATCAAAGCACACTTAGTTTAAGGTCCAAATACTCCCCACTACAAGCAAGGAGGAACTCTGCAGAGGACTGATCTGTGGGAAAGAGCAATCAAAACACAGCAGCAGAGTGCATACAGCATACATCAGAAATATATCCTGAAGCATGAGGCCCTGGACATTGTATGATCCCTCTTAATGTAGCATTGCTCTCAGGAGCAGGAAACATAGCAAGCTTTCATAACACACAAAAGACAGAAACCTAGACATAATGATAAAATGGAGGAATTCTCCCTAAAAGAAAGATCAAGAATTTGATCTACTCAAAACATATAAGCCAGGGATTTACTCAAAACATATAAGCAATATAGCTGAATAAGAATTTAGAACAACAGTCATAAAAATACCAGCTGAGCTTGAGAGAAGCAGAGAAGACACCAGAGAAACCCTTCCTGCAGAGATAAAAGACCTAAAAACTAGTCAGGCTGAAATAAAAAATGCTACAACTGAGATGCAAAACTTACTGGACATAATATGGAAGCAGAGGAATGAATAGGTGATATAGAAGATTAAATTATGGAAAATAATGAAGCTAAAAAGAAGAGGGAAAGAAAACTACTAGATCACAAATGTAGACTTAGGGAACTCAGCAACTCCATAAAGCACAATAATACCCATATTATATGAGTCCCAGAAGAAGAAGAATGGGAAAGGGGGGAGAAGGTTTATTTGAATAAATTACAGCTAAAAGCTTCCCTAATCTGGGTAAAGAAACAGGTATCCAAGTCCAAGAGGCACAGAGAACTCCCCTCAAAATCAACAAAAACGGTCAACACCAAGATATATCACAGTGAAACTTGCAAAATACAAAGAGAATTCTAAAAGCAACTAGGGAGAAAACATCCTTAACCTACAAGGGTAGACACACAAGGTCAGCAGCAGATCTGTCCACAGAAAATTGTCAAGCCAACATGGTAAATGGGAAAAATATGCAGCCAAGAATAGTATATCCAGCAAGGCTATCAATCAGAATAGAAGGAGAGATAAGGAGTTTCTAAGACAAACAAAAACTAAAGGAATTTGTGACCACTAAACCAGCTTTGTAAGAACTATTAAAGGGAACCCTTTGAGCAGGAAGGAGAATCCAAAAGCAACAAAGACTAGAAAGGAACAGAGACAACCTACAGGAACAGTGACTTTACAGGTTGTACAATGGCAGTAAATTCATATCTATCAGTAATTACTCTGAATGTAGATAGACTACATGCTGCAAGCGAAAGACACAAGTTATCAGAATGGGTAAAAAAAAAAAAAAAGCCCTATTGATATGCTGCTTACAAGAGACTCATTTTAGACCCAAAGACACCTCCAGATTGAACATAAGGGGATGGATAACCAACTGTCATGCTAATGAACATCAAAAGAAAGCTGGATTGGCCATACTTACATCAGACAAACTAGATTTTAAACCAAAGACTTAATAAGAGATGAAGAAGGGCACTATATTATAAGAAAGGTGTGTGTCCAACAAGAAGACCTAACAATTGTAAATATTTATGCCCCCAACTTGGGAGGACCCAAATATATAAATCAATTAATAACAAACTTAAACTTATTGATAATAATTCAATAGTGGTAGGGGACTTTAACATTCCAATTACAGCAAAGGACAGATGATCAAAGCAGAAGATCAACAAGGAAATAATGGCTTTGTATGACATACTGGACCAGATGAACTTCACAGATATATTCAGAACATTTCGTTTAAAGGAGCAGAATACACCTTCTTTTTGTGTGCACATGGAACATTCTCCAGAATAGATCACATACTGGGTCAAAAATCAAGCCTCAACAAATACAAAAAGATTGAGATCATACCATGCATATTTTCAGACCACAACAGTATAAAACTTGAAGTCAACCACAAGAAAAAATTTGGAAAGACCACAAATACATCTAGGTTAAAGAACATCCTACTAAAGAATGAATGGGCTAACCAGAAAATTAGAGAAGAAATAAAAAGATACATGGGAAAAAATGAAAATACGACAATCAAAAGCTTTAGGATGCAGCAGAGACAGTCATAAGAGGACAGAATAGCAATACAGGCCTTCCTTCCTCAAGAAGCAAGAAAGTCTCAAATACACAACCTAAGCTTACACCTAAAGAAATTATAATCTGTAAATAGAAATGTTTTTATTTCTTCCTTTCTACCTATAAGCATTTATATTATTTTTCTTATCTTTTGCTCTAGCCATAGTGTTTATCATTTTTATTTTTTTAAAGTTTTATTTTATATTTCCCCTTTCACCAATATATAAATCACGTGTTTTTTACTCTGTATTTTTGATGCTTTCACATTTTGGTCGTGTTGACGCTGGAGAGATTGCCCCTCCTAAATCTAGCTAATTCCTAGAGATAGCAAACAGCTCACTGAGACTATGTCTTTTGTATGCAAATCAACCAATCCAGAGCCCATGTTTCCAACTCTTGGCCACTATTTGCCTCCTATGCTTCCTTCCACACAGGGAAGCACCAATAATGTTTTTTGTGGGTTTTTTTTTCATGGAGTAGTTTATATTCTTCAGAAGTCCGAGTATATGACATTTGAATTTGTTTTTGTTTTTTAATCTAAATCATGTATCTAAAGTGTCTCACTGGATTCTTCTTGTATATGTAGACAACTTCCATCATTCCGGCTGATGCACTTGACCATACAGTCTGATTGCTAGAATTAGTATTAGAATAGCAGATAGCAGAAACTGAAGCCTGTTTATCAACCAAATGTGAATGAATAATTAACTATAAAAGTAGAAACTACAATGACTCCACAAGGTGTTTCTAAGAAAGCAGTGAAAGCCAACTCGTGTGCTTCCCTATGTGGTCCCCATTATAAAGCTTGACTCTTCTTCTTGGGATCTGTGAGTGTAGCAGATTATCTTTTCAATGACAGTTGTCTTCTGATCTGTAGGCCTTACCATAGCTAAATAATAAAACCTATATTTTGAATAAAGAGGTGTTTAATAGAAAGTTTTTATTCCTGGTAGAAAGACCCTTTGGTTTATATCTGATAACTAATTTCTAGTTTTATTGCATTGTTATAAAAAGTTATCAGTGTCTTCTCTTTTATCATGGTGTAAAAGATCAACATATAATTGTAAGGTCTTCCTAGTTGATTCTGTTATTCAGATTTTCTATATACTCACCTATTTGTCCTTTGAATCTTAAAGAAGTGTATAAAAGTCTCTTATTTTTAAAAGTTTTCTTCTCAGTGTTTTCTTTCATTATCTGTGGTGTCTGCTATATAAAGTTAGTTATTTGGTGAATAGATAGTCATAAGTTATCTCAATTTTCATTCTTTTTGATGTTTTCCTACTTTTGTTTCCCAGGCATCTTATAATTTCATCTTCACTTATATGATTTTCTCTTTTTTCTTCTATTTCTTTCCTAAGATAGATCCGCTACCTTTTTTTTTTTTTTATGATTTTGGTAGTTTCTTTCCTCTTTTAAATTTCTATTTTAAGGTTATTGGGATATTCTTATATCACCAAATGTTTGAGAATTTTATTTATTTCAGAATATTAGATTCCTTCTGCTGTGTGCATTTGTGTCTGCACATGTGTCTGTGTGTGTGCGTGTGTGTGTGTGTGTATGTGTGTGTTGGGAGCTTGCATTAGCTAAAATAGTTTTATTCTCATTTATGGTTTTCTTCTTACAATGGATTTCTGGAAATCAAAACATCTTTTGCCTTGCATTTCAGGAACAAGTCTACTAGTATACGGTGTTTTAGAATATTCTTAATTGAAACGTGACTCCTCTCCCCTTAGTCAGTATTGGAAAACGCAGTTTTAATATCGGGGCACTCGGAAGATAGTTTTTGAGTTTTGAGTTCTAGAATTTTTTTTCTTTTGTCTTTCAAAATTTCTCCCTACTAGCTCCTTTTTCTCATCACTGCACAATTTCCAGAGAACATTTCTCTCTTCTTTTTTACCCTATTCTCTCCAGAAGTAATAACTTTCCAAACTGCATACTTTTAATTCCTTTACCCATAACCAGTGCTCTGATAGATAAGGTTTCTTCTTCAGTGTTTAAGCACTTAGATAGACTTTCTTCTTTTTTCTTGGTGATTTAGTGCAATCTTAGGCCGTCTTTGTTTCTTCTTCCTGTCTTCCAGACAGCTTTTCAAGATGTCTACCCTCTACTTTCTGCAAAGGTTTGGTTCAAATTCAAGAAATAGCTCCACAAAAACATGATGTTTGTCTATTTAACAAGTAATTTGAAGTTATAGTGTCCTCTGTTTTCTACTTAGAGTGAAAGCTTGAGGTTTGCATGGTTTTCTTTGTTGTTCTTGTTGATTTGTATAGTTTTGAAGGACATGCTGGAAGATTTAAATTTAGGTGGCCACCATTACTTTGGCTCTCCAGAATCAATGTATGTCATGTAGAGAATGATTGTTGTTTATAGATTTCATCTATCAACTCTTAATTATGTATAGAAGGAAATAAAACTTTTCAAGATTTAATTCAAAATTTTTAACAGTATAGATCCAATTTACTTTTGCAGGTTCATCAACCCACTTAACTCCTAGCTTCCCACATCTATCCTCCATTTTAATAATTGGTGACACAATTTTTAGCATTTTAGAATTTAGCAAATTCATTGGTTTTGCATCTTTATGCTTTTGCATGTACTCTCCTTAACCTCAAAAATTCTCTCCATTAATTATTCTCTAGTTGAAAATATTATTTGTCCATTGGGTTCCTACCTTTCTCTTCAGCTATAATTAAATGCCTACTCTATGATTATGAAGAAAGAAGTCAAATCAGGAATCCATTCTCACTCTTGGGACTGGAACCACTTAGTAGGATGACTAGAAGCAAACATAGAAGCAAGAGAATACTTTTCTATTTCAAAGATAATTATTATGGGAGGAATAAATTCAACTAAACCAATCATTTATGATTCATTAAAATTGAAATCCCACTTAGCATTTTAATAACATATGGTGAACTTTTCCTTGATAAACATTATGATTATCAAGTTTCAGTTTCTGTAATATTTCATATTCTTCCAAAGAGACATTTTAAAGATATAAGAAGTTTTAAATTAGTAAAGGCCTGATTTTCTTTATTTCACAGCTTGAATATTTTCTATTCTTGATTAACTATTACATGAGACATGAATCAGCACTTTGGATGCCCATTTTGAATTTTTTTTAAAAAGCCAAGCATTTTATAAAGAAGACACTTTGATATTTTCCAGTTCATAACTGTAGAGATTAACCTTCACCTTCATTTGGACCAATTAACTAAGGTGATCTCAGAATTACATCCAAAAATTTACAGCAGAATAAGAAGTCAATAAAACTCTGGGGAAGCCTTATTGACTAACAATCTACAATGACTCTATTGAAAACTTCTGAAACAATGACTGCATTTTAGTTCATATCCATTCTTAGATTGTGGGGATTGTTCTAGTCCAGTTAAACTAAATTTACATGGCCCGTATAAATCCAAATTGATAGTGAAAGTTTGTTGCTGACTTGGCACATATGTTTATTGAGGAACTTCTTGAAATAATTCTGTTAAACTCCAAAGCATACTAAAATGAAGCATAAAAATATTGAAACATTATTTTCCCTATTCTGTATATTAGCAGACACTGCACTGTCCACCATCCTGCCCCTCAGAAAATCGACTTTTGGTGTCCCCCTCTTTATGCGCCCCTGCTTTTTGAAGTAGTGCTTTCCCAAATGAATGATTTCAGTGAAAGAGTGGAGGAAATATTTGTGGAATTTTCCTACTACTACTCAAATCAGACCACAGCACAGAGAGCTGGCCTTGACAGCAAGATAAAAAACACATCATTTAGGAAATCAAATTTAATGCTCTTTAGCTGATGAAAAAATAATGACTCGTTTCCTGGCTTCTTTTCCTTTTTATATTTTTCTCTTTCTACCTTGCTCTCAAGCATACGCAACACAAACTGCATTTCCGTAGCCAAGTTGGAAGACATGTTTGTTCAGAAACAAAGCATGATTTTTCTCTCCTTGGTGAAAATAATCATACATTATTAAAAATATTTGGTAGGAATGGTTAATATTAAACATTACAGGAAAACAGTAAAAACTATAAGTAACTTTACCAGATTATCTTTCTTGCTGTCTTTCAGGCAGGACCCTCCATAAGAATGGCTATTACTTCTTTTTCTTTCTCGCCTTTGTTTTGTTCTTTCGACTTTAGTTTAGCTTCTCATTGGAAGGGGATTTATACTAAGTAGAAATTATATTTCAAAATCTGGTTCATCTGGACTGTCAAGAAAATGATGGCAAATGCTTTGTCCTGAGATTATGCTCTGCAGTGAATAACATTAATTTCAGTTATCTCTAAACATAGTTTTCACCAAACATACATTAATTTGTTTTGTCATAATTTTTGCACAAATTTATATATTTAATATAAATATAGCATTTCCTATCAGTGAGATTTGATGTGCACCTCATTGTAATAGGGTTACAGAAAAAGGCTTCTATATTGTCAACTGACTCATATTTTTTTGAGACAAATATTAAATGAATAATCAAGGAAAGATAAACTTGGGGAGTAACACCAACGACTGGTGCTTGGCTTGTTCCAAAGTAAACCCTACCACTGCAAATCTAATAAGCCATTACTAAGGTGACTTAATAAAGTTTAGATTACTACTGTAGACTTTAAGCTGGTCTCCTTGTTTCAATTCTTACATCTTCCATTCTCCGCACAGCAAAGTAATTTTTTAATAATGTAAATCAGATTGTGTCATGCTTCTGCTCAACACCATCGAATAGTTTCTTATGTCAGAACCAACTCATTTTCCACCAATACCTATTTACCATTCTTCTTTGAGAATTTAACCCCCAATATATTTGCAAGTGTCTAGAATGAAAACTACATTTTCTATTTTCTTGCAGAGTGAGGTGTGGCCATAAGATACACTTTCCAGGATATAACCTTATAAACAGAAGCATTTGCTTTGCTCCTATGTACTTTCTGATGATTGAAATGTAGAGCTGATGTCTGGAGCTCATTCAGCCATCTCAGTCCCTGAGGCTAAAGCCATATTCTGAGAATGATTGAACAGTAAGGACAGAAGGAGCTATGTCCGTGAAAATTTTTTGAAGCTGAACAGGATGCCTATATCTTAATGTCTTCATGTGAAAAAGAAGTAATCATCTATCTTTCTTAAGCTGTTCTAAATATAAATTTTTCATCACTTGCAGCTGTACCTAATTCTAACTTTTCACATGACTGAGAATAAAATTAAAATCCTTTCCATGGCCTACATGTTCCTTGGCTAATTTTATCCTTCATTTCCTACCCTGCATCCTCATTCAGCTATACTGGACTTCTTGCTGCTCCTTTGACACATCAAGCACATTATTATCTTATGTCCTGTGTACTTTTTATCCCCCAGCCTGTCATGCTTTTCCCAGATATATATGTAACTTTAGTCTGGTCTCTGCTTGGACCTCCTCCAGAAAAGCCTTCTAACTACTGTACTCAAATAAAAGCACAAGTTAATCTTTGTCTGTGTTTTTTCTTTATAGCATTCTTTATTCCCAGTTAATACATATTTTATTTGCCGTTTCGTTTCTGTCTTCTCCACCAGAAGGTAGGTTCCATGAGGTAAGCACATCACTTTGTTCGCCACTCCATCTCCCAGATGAAGAACCATTATAGGCACACTTGTACAATATATATCTACATCTCGAATGTATAAATGCATGAACAACTGATTATACATCTCTGTGTTCATCTGTCATTCTTACACTATCATGAAGTATATATCCTATCTATCATACCGAGATAGTTAGGCTCATAAGCTGATATGACGCTGGTCATTTTTTTTAATGTTGAGTTTGTTAAAGGTCTCCTGAAGAGCCTGCAAAATTGCACATAAATTATGTTGTTGGTTTCATTTGACACACAGGGAATAGGAAGAAGTTTGGTGAGATTAGACCCTAAGATTAGTTGGTTTTGTTTTTGGGGTTTTTGGGGTTTTTTTTTTAAAGATTTTATTTATTTATTTGATAGAGACAGCCAGCGAGAGAGGGAACACAAGCAGGGGGAGTGGGAGAGGAAGAAGCAGGCTCCTAGTGGAGGAGCCTGATGTGGGGCTCGATCCCAGAATACTGGGATCACGCCCTGAGCCTAAGGCAGACACTTAACGACTGCACCACCCAGGCACCCCATTTTTTTTTTTTATTTGATGGGAAGAAACCAAAAAAGGAAATGGTTTCCGCTCAGGTCATGATCTCAAGGTCATGATATCGAGTCTCGTGTTTGGCTCCACGCTCAGCAGGGAGTCTGCTTGAGATTCACTCTCCCTCCCACCCCCCACCCCCCACTCATGCACACACTCTCTCTCAAACAAATAAATCTTTGTCCTATCCTCTCAGCCCAACTGTGACTTAATTCTGAGAAAGTAAACTAGCTTCAGATTATAATCTCCCTAAGTACCTCAGCTTCCTTCCCTAAGTGTAACTTCTTGGATTTCTGAGGTTAAAGCAAAGGGAAAGTGCTGGCTGGTACCCAATTTTATCCCTCACTAGATACGGTTAGCATCAGTTTTGCCAGATAAAACTTAGTAAACCACCACATTCTATTATGTGTGATGTGAAGGGAAAATTGACAAAAATGAACTTGTAAATTCTTATTTATACCAGTGGTTCAAAGCTCATGAATGTAAAACATTTTGCCACAGCTCTCAGGATTTTGCAAAAAATCAGCTGTCCTAGTTCATTCCTTTGGCAGCATTCTTTCTCAGGTCAGCCCAATGCAAGGCCTGAATTTCAGCTCCTGTCTTTTAATAGCTCTCTTTTGAGCTGAGAAGCTTCCAGTCTAAGCTCAATCCTATGGATACTGATTGTTTTTCTGAAACATATTATTACAGTAATTGGAGCCCATTTAGTCTGTGTGCACAATGGTAGGGACAAAGATACAAAGGAATTAGTACTTTGGCAAATTCCTATGATTAGAACAGAAAAGTAAGAATGACAGATAAATTTCACATAGTTTAAAGTCAGACCAAGAACCGAAAATGAGATCATGCTAGTTGCCATTTCACAAGGGAACATCACCATTTCTCTCTACAACTGACTTTATTGGACACGTTTTTGAATCATGAACTCAAAGTGTACTTTCACCATGAATTGTTAAGCTCTAAATAATACCATAGAAAATAGCAAGACACTACTTAATAGGTGTGAGATGAGAAGACTAATTTTCATGGCCAAGGATTCATTTTCTTGTGTTTTCCCCCATATAAATAGATCTATATCATTTCTGTCATGTCTTCATGAACTTTCATAATGTTCAAAAAATGCAAAACTTTGGTTTCTGTTTAGATGAAATATACTTATTTGTTATAATGCTTTACACTCATTTATTTTGTATTTAACTAAAGGTTTTGTTTGCTCTGACTCAGGAAACTTCAGGGCTTCACTAGGAGCAAAATTAAAATGTAATTTGATTATGAGTTTCAGAATTTCAGGAGAAGTTTTGAAAACATACATTGTTTCTGAAAGCACAGAATTTTAATGCTTCCTGAGCAAGCTAACATAGAAGAGCAAACAGGCTGGCTCCTGGTATCATGAGAGGCAGGTGTCTGCCTCACTACTAAACATGTGCAACCAAATGCTAGCTCTAGACACAAACTGTCTCCTGCCACTGCAAATCATTGTGACCCCTGATTGATCACCCTTATCTCCTGCTCCACATGGTAGCAGCAAGAATGGCTCCACAACCCTATTCGAAGAAACAAATATGAGTAAATATAGTTATGATAGGGAGATGACATGAATATGACTATTTACTCTGGCTTTTGGCATGTGCAAATATATTTTGTAAATGTGAAAGGTTTTAATTCTACCTTGATTATGGGTTTTTTTAAATATATATTTTTAAAGAATTTTATTTATTTATTTGTCGGGGGGGTGGCACAAGCAGGAGTGGCAGAGGAAGAGGGAGAAGCAGACTCCCTGCCGAGCAAGGGGCCCGATGATGGACTCAATCCCAGGACTCTGGGATCATGACCTGAGCCAAAAGCAGATGCTTAACCAACTGAGCCACCCAGGTGTCCCAATTATGGATTTATTTCCAAAATAAAGCAACCTTTTTTTTTTTTTTTTTTTTTNTTTTGGTCAGCACTCACATAGGTATGGTTAGCTACAATGAGAGATTTAATATCCATCTCCTACATAGATATAAATAGTTCAGAATAAAGATTCTTATGCTCAGATGATCTTTCTTAAGTTTGTACATAAACACTGTCAACCAATCAATGATGGGAAGAAAATTATAAACATGTATTGTCATTTAAATAAAATAAGAAACAGGTTTCTTTTTTCCTGGCCAGGACTATCTGATAAGACATCATAATCTGAGCTCATGGGTTTATAACCATTCCTATTTACTTTTTCACTGGTTTTTAGCTGAACTTTTAGGTTGATTTTCTAACCTAATTATAGGTTAACCTATAATTAAAAAGTAAAAATTTCTACCATATTCCTTTCTGATTCTAATCATTTAATGCCTGGACTACTCAGTCAATTCAAACATTTTTAAAACATTTTATTTTGAAAAAGAATGGATTCATAGGAAATTGCAAAGATGGTACAGAGAACTACCATTTACCCTTAATCCCATTTTCCCCAGTGGTTACATTTTAGGTAATTGTAGTACACTATCAAAAAAAGAAATTGGTATTGGTATGATGTGTATATATAGTTCAATGTCTCTTTCACATATGTAGATTCATGGAACCACCAAGATAACAAAATTAATCTATAAAACTTATGTATCATCACAAAGTTTTCCCAAATGCTAATTACATTTGCACCCTCTTCCAGCATTGCTAACCCTTAAGAAACACTAATTTGTTCTCCATCTCTATGATTTTATTTTGAGAATGTCATATAAATGGAATCATACCTCTTAAGATGGGCTTTTTTCACTTAGCATAATGTCCTTGAAATTTGTCTAAGTGTTTGCATGTATCAATAGTTTGTTCCTTTTTATTGCTGAATAATATTCCATGGTTTGAATGTAGTGTTGTTTAAATGGTCACCTATTGTAAGACATTTTGGTTGCTTGCAGTTTGAGGCTATTATGATTAAAGCTGCTATGTACAGTCACGTACAGTTTTCTGTGTAGACATGTGTTTTCATTTCTCAAAGATAAATGCCTAGGAATGTGATTGCTGGGTCAGATAGGAAGCGTATATTAAGAAACTGCTGCACTACTTTTCAGAATGTCTGTACATCTCCACAAGCAATGTATGTGAGATCTCATTTCTGTGCATCCTTGCCAGCATTTGTTATTGTCAATATTCTTTATTTTAGCTATTCTCATATATGTATATTAATAGCTCATTGTGGTCTTAATTTGCGTTTCCTTAATGACTAGTGATGTTGAACATCTTTGTATGTGCTTATTTGCCCTCTGAGTATCCTCTTTGCTGAAATATCTTTGTGTCTTTTGCTCATTTTCTAATTGGATTATTTTTGTTTATTCTATTGAATTTTGAGAGTTCTTTATATATTCTAAATATGAAACCTTTGTCAGATATGTGATTTGCAAATATTTTCTCCCAGTGTGTAGTTTGTCTTTTTATCCTCTTAAGAGGATCTTTCGCAGAGTAAAACTTTTAAATTTTGATGAAGTATAAATTTTTCTTTTATAGATTGTTTTGATGTCATGCCTATGCATTCTTTTACCAAGCCCAAAGATTTTACCAGGTCCCAAAGACTTTATTTTACTTTTCTGCTAAAGAATTTATAGGGTTTTTTTTTTAATCCTATCACTCTTTTTTTAAAAATTGTAATAAAAATTACCATAAATACGTAAAGAACACTTACCATCTTAATCATTTTTAAGTGTACAATTCAGTAGCATTAAGTATATTCACATTGATGTAAAAGAGATCTCCAACTTTTCATCTTGCAGGATTGAAACTATACCCACTAAAGACCTCCCCTCCACCTATCCATTCCCACCCCTCACCCCCACCCAGAGATAACTCCAGGCACACATTTTTGTTGGGCTCTCTTGAGAAGGATGAATTGTTTTACAAAACTTGAATTTTCTTGTGAGTATAATCAAAGGAAAACATTTTTTTCTTTTATCTAGTGCCTTTAAATTCACTTTAAACCATTATTAAGTTTAAAATGCAAAATATATTTTCTAACACTCACTTAAATCTTTAATTTCAAGGACATTTTATTGAATTTAATTGCGTATTAGATACAGTCTTTGAGTTATATGCAACAAAAAAGTTTTTTGAAACATTCCAATACGGATATTTTCTGTGCTATTTACATAATACAGAAAGGCATTAAGGAGAATTTAGATACATATGCTAAAAAAAAGAAAATATTAAAATTACCAGGAAATATGTCATAATAAATCCATGGTTGTTTTGTTTTTTTGTTTTTTTTTTTAAAGATTTTATTTATTTATTTGACAGAGATAGAGACAGCCAGCAAGAGAGGGAACACAAGCAGGGGGAGTGGCAGAGGAAGAAGCAGGCTCATAACAGAGGAGCCTGATGTGGGGCTCAATCCCATAACGCCGGGATCACGCCCTGAGCCGAAGGCAGACGCTTAACCGCTGTGCCGCCCAGGCGCCCCCCCATGGTTCTTGTTTTTTAAAAAAAGTAAAGTTTATGGTCAAATTTTTATCTTAAGACATACAAAAGCAGTTAATATAATCATATTTTGTGATATTTTTGTAGTATTAAATAACATAATTACATATGTGATAAGTCTAATATTTTCATTTATCAAATAAAACTTAGAAAAATAAGAATTTGTGCTATTCTTGAAGTAAATTACAAAATTAAATAGCAAAATCAATTTTATAAACAAATTTCTTAAACATAATAGATAGCACACCAAAATAATATATAGATTTTAAAAAATACCCTAAACAAGTTGCCCTAGCATTTTCTCATTTGGATAATGAGAGAGTAAGAAATATAGATGCTACAAAAGTTAATCGTGTGACTATAAGTAATTTTGACAATGTTATTCATGAGTGATTCTCCCTGATTTTTAAGTAAATTTTATTGTAAAAGCATAATCAGGTATTCCTGATTCATTGAGAATCACATGGGTATGTGATGAACACAAGCAAGTGCAAAGAACTGTCCAGTTCATTTCACAGGTTATCAAAAACATGACTTTCTTTTCCAACTTCTCTTATGACTAGGAATCATACTTTTGAGTGATAATAAATTTTAATCATATTACTTTTGGAAAGTAATAAATCTCTAAGCTTACTGAATTGTCTCATTCTAGACATTTCTCTCTAGTGAACCTCACCTGGCATTTTCTAAAGATAGTTCTTTCCCTGACAGTGAATTTCTGTTTATCATTCAAACTTGCTACAGATGTTACTGCTGTGCCCGGGCTAGAACATCCATAGAGTACTTAGCTCCTCCCTGCCGACTGAAAATGTGACCATAAGGTCCGTTTTCTGTCTGTTGTCCTGGTGAAACGATACATACATAGCACCTTCTTTCGTTCTCAGTGTTTGGATGATAAAGTTAATAGTCACACTAGCTATTGAGAAGTAAAATGGTGGTGGTGGGGGGACCGGAAGAAAGAAAGGCTCTCCAAATGAACAAAAGTATCATGATTCTCCACACCACTGCGGGGACACAGTACGCCATAGCACAGGTCATACGAGACGTAAGGATAAGATTGTGGATCTTATCTAACTGACCATCTAAAAGAATAAAATTATTTTAAAAAGATGCTTGATAGAGATTAATAGCCTCATTTTCTAAGATGCAGGTAAGTAGAGGCTTAAGCTGTTCAACATGGTTGTTAAACCTAGACTCCTGAAAAGGACTCCTTGGATTTCAATCCCAGCTCCAAATACCTCATCTCTCTAAGCTTCAGTTTTCTCTTCTCTAATACAGATGATAATAGTTGCTGTAACATAAGATGATGTGATGTGGGGATTCAATGAGGTAACATGTCAAAGCATTTAGTACAGTGCCTGTCACTGCTAAGCACTTGAAAAATGTCATTTATTATTTTTTAATAATATTATATATTCTCAATGAAGAACCCAATTCGGCATGTAATTGACCTTCTAGATTCAGTGCAAATACATTCCTAAATATCACAGAATTGAAGGTAGGCAGTTCCATTTTTCTTTTTCTCTGGATAGGATATATTCACAGTTAATGTGAATTAAAGTAGCTATCATGTAAATATGTATAATTTAAGATTCCAAAATAATTGAGTCATTCATCTATTTTTCATTTATCCAATAAATATTAATTCAGAGCATGCTACAAGTAGGTCACTGTGCCTTTAATTAATACCAGAACACATACCTGAACTTACTCCCACGTGAAGATGAATGATGGCAATAGGGAGTAAGTCCCTATTCACTGCATAGCCTTTTTCAATTAGAAAAATTCATTTTCTGTAGGGTAGTATAGTAGATATTCAGTAAACCAAAAATCCCCAAAAAAAAAAAAAGGATTAAGAGATGATGAGACAGAGATAAGAAAATCAAGACCGTTGCGGTTGCAGTTGTGAGTGGGGTGGGGAAGGCAATGGGTGCAATGAGCAATGAGAAGGTCAGAGAAACAAAGATTCATAACTAATGAGTCTTAGTTAATAGAGGAGAAGAAAACATGAGTTCTGGGTTTTGACCTGAGTAACCAGAGGCTGAGGAAAAAGAGAAAAAGAAAATGGGAGAAGAGGGGCGCCTGGGTGGCACAGCAGTTAAGTGTCTGCCTTCAGCTCAGGGCATGATTCCGGCGTTCTGGGATCGAGCCCCACATCAGGCTCTTCTGCTATGAGCCTGCTTCTTCCTCTCCCACTCCCCCTGCTTGTGTTCCCTCTCTAGCTGGCTGTCTCTATCTCTGTCAAATAAATAAAAAATCTTTAAAAAAAAAAAAAAAAGAAAAGAAAATGGGAGAAGATTTACATTAAAATATAAACTGAATATGAAAGTATCTGGGAATTTTAAAACATTAAATCTACTTATTCTGCAAAACCCTGTTAGTTGGAAAGATTAAAAGAATTTCCCAGGGTGTCTAATACATAAACATGGAGCAGTTTTCCTACTTCAGCTTTTCTGCTTACTTAGTATTTTCAGTCAATTTACAAGTGGTTATTATGAGTTAATCCATTTATCTTCCACATGAGGTTAGTTAATGGAAGCACTCCATTTTTAATCTAAGTTTGAAGTAATTTTCCAGAAGTTCCTCCAGAGAGAATCTAAAAAGCCAAAACTCAACTTTAATTTTCGGAGTACTTTTTCTGCTTAAGTTTACTGAAAAGAATTGCCTTTGCAAGGAAAAACAGCAAGCACTGACACTTAAAAATTCAATTTACTATACAAACATTTCAGATTATTTTACCATGGGGCAGCAATTTCTCTTGCTTGAAAAAATATCTTAGCCTAAACAGTGCGGCAAAATGGAAGGGTACATACAGCATATGAGCTACAAATTATTTTTCGTTTTATACATACCCAATTGTAAATACACCATTTTGAATTGGATTTAGTCAAATAACAGGTCTAATTTTTCACTGAATTCAAATTGTTTCTATTAATTAAATGAGCTGACTGGTTGTTTGCCATCATATATAGATACCATCCAAGAGAATGTTATCAAATAATGATTTAAACCAAAACAATGCATGGCTTGTGGCTCTGAGACTAAGAATAAAATGAAATCTGCCATTACTTAAGGGATATATTCTTTTTTTTTAAATGTTTTTTTATTATATTATGTTAGTCTCCATACAGTACATCTTAAGGATTATATTCTAGTTCAATAAAATGTGCAGGTATAGTTAACACGTTTTTCACAAAAGAGTGCTGCAACAAAATAATGGGCAGCTTCCAAGTCACCACTTCATGTGTATTATTCCTATTAGTAATATTTTTTTAACATTAGTTAAGATGTTGTATAAATTACAACTTTCATTACCACAATTTTATTATTTTCTCAGCCAGTACATAGTGTACATTTCTATAGGGTATTTTTTCCCCAAATCATTGAACTCCTCTTCTCCAAATGTTGAACTCCTAGTCACCAAAAATTGTGGGCTCCTTGCCACCATCCCAAACTCTTCCACTTTAGCTTCTGATTATTCTGAACTCTGCTATACTGGACCCACCAGCACTAAGGACACCCAGCAGGCTTCACATCATTGTCTTCAACCCAATCGAGTATACTGTAGTATGATTTTAATAGTCTACTCAGAGCCACTGACAATGTTTCGTGCCTATTAGCATTTCATTTGCGTTGGTTACAGTGATTTTACAAAATGTTTCAGTTATATATGCAATAGAAATTATCCTAGTTTTGAAGAAAATTCTAAGGCATTTGCAACACAGAAGTACTTCAGTACTTCTGGATTTCAAACAAAGGAATCATGACTATAAAGCACTAATAATGCATTTTTAGATATTTAGCCACCCATGGGTATCAGGACACCAGATATCAAATCAAAGATACCAGGAAACCATGAACCACAGAAGCATCCCTGTAGCAGGGCTATATTATGACTACATGGACCTGTACCCACAGCATCAACACCAGGTGCAACTTACGAAATCCGAAACCCACGGCATTTAAAAAATGCTCTACATAAAGACTAAAAGTCATTTTTGCCTGGTGTGTGAAAGCAGTGGAGATGAGGAGAACAAAGGGTGGGAAACACGCTTTTGTGGTGATGGGAGATTTGGGGCAAGTATGTGGTTATAGTTCCTTTCCTTAAACCAGTATTTGTGGAGGAAAAGTATGTCCTTCTTGTGGAGATTATAAATCATCAGCAAAGGCAGAAAGTATTCATTTCCTAGTGAAGATGTTTTTATCCAATATGACAGAGGGAGAACATTACATGAAAATTATTACAAATATTTCTAAACATAGTAAGCATGATTGGAGGAAAAAAAAACTTTTTAAGGCAAATGGCAAAAGTTTTCTCTTTAATGAATTCTTTGGTTATAAACAGGTCTTGAACGACATTAGTTCTATGTAGTATTACCTGGTTTTGCTGGTATCTCTTCTGTGCGTCCCCTGATGACCAAGATGAAATTAACTATCCTGGGTTATAGCTCATAGAACATATTTAATATAATTTACCTTGTTTAATGTAAAATATTACAGAAGGAAAATATATCTTTAGATCTGAGATAGCATATATTATTACAAAGCTACTGCTGAGCATATTGCATAAACTTGTCATCCTTTTAAAAATAAAAACTCAGATGTTCTTAACAGGAAACATAAACAAAGCTGAAGTACAAACTGTACATCTTCCCATGACTCTTGACATGATGTTTCTCATTCACTGGCTCATAGATTCCTGAGTTAAATAAAGCATAATGAAACATAATTAGTATGTCCTGATTATTCTATAACTTTTTATCACTTTAGCAGAGCTAAAGGAAGGAGTGATCTAAATCACTGCCAAAACTAACAGTATCTATTTTCTAAATGCTTTGGAAAAAAATGTTGATCAACTATGAAAATTTTGATTCTAATCAGTAAAGAAAATAAGCTACTATGGATTTGTTCATCATGCCAAATATATGGGAGTATAGGAGAATAAAAAAAGGAGAATCCAGAAAACCTAAGAGAGGGAAAAAAAAAACTACATGAAAAGTAGGAAAAGGAACTAGCCCATGGTGACAAATATATACACATATATATTGGTAGTGCAAAAGATTTTTAGATTGGTTGCTACAAGTTCTCTGATAGAAAAAAAGATGTCATTTATTTTTGCGTAACTATATATTTTCTCCTATAATATTCTCAACAACTATATTCAAACACATGTGAACGATTAGGTCTCATATGAAACTAAAAAATGTAGCTGGAATAATAGTCTATAGCGGATTTTACCTTTTATTTGGAATATCATTTGGAAGTAACTTACATTTTTTCTGTTCCTGGGGGCATTATTTTCTATGCCGTTGCTATCGTCTGATTTCCTGTACAGAAAACGAAAAGAAAATCACTAGATATTTATATTATATCAAGTCAGTACATTTTCTCTATTGTGGACATCAGGTTAAAATGTAAAAGGTCAATAGAGACAATTCATTTTTCCTAAAAATGTTTTACTCATGATGTTGATTTTGTTTTTCTAGCATTGCTCAGAGAACTGTTGCCACAGAGGACAGTGACCAGTCCTGTTTATTTTACACAGAGGGAGAAGTGCTTCTCCCCCAGCATGAGTGAGGACTTGGGTATATGGCCATAACTTGTGAGCAGTTTTGAGGCCTGCAAGATAATAGCCAATCAGAAATTCAGCCAACATGTGAGATACTGGTGCTGTTATCTGACATGTTTATTACAATGAATTAGAGGTTAAACATGGTTGTCTACCCAATGTGTCTCAGGGCAAGGCTACAAATGCGGCCTTCAGATTCTTAAGACAAGAATGACTAAACTAGGGGCGCCTGGGTGGCACAGCGGTTAAGCCTCTGCCTTTGGCTCAGGGCGTGATCCCGGCGTTACGGGATCGAGCCCCACATCAGGCTCCTCCGCTATGAGCCTGCTTCTTCCTATCCCACTCCCCCTGCTTGTGTTCCCTCTCTCGCTGGCTGTCTCTATCTCTGTCCAATAAATAAATAAAAAAAATCTTAAAAAAAAAAAAAAAAAAAAAGAATGACTAAACTAGGTAATAAGAGTGCATAATGAATACCCTTCCAGGTGTTATGGGGAGGCCTGAACTCATTAAGCTATCACCACCAGATAATGAATTCAACCACCTAATCCAAATTGGCAGGAGGGGGCTGGCAGATGAGATTATATGGATTAAATATATGAGTGGTCAGATAAACAAATGAGCTCCTCATTGAAATAGTTGAAGTGACAGGCTTGTTTTGATGTTACACATTTAGTACTGTTTTTAAGATTTATTTTCATCAAGAAACTCTATGACTCTTCCTGGCATCTAAACATATAAGCGTTATATATAAAACGTAAGGATTATATTATATATACATATTATATAATATTATATATATATACAATATATATATAAAACGTAAGGATTATATTTTTTATATATATATATATATATATATATACACACACACACACACACACACACACACACACACACTGTCAAGAAAAATTTATCTCCTAACTAAATATTCTAGAGCTCCATGTTGGGTGTACAGATTACTTTAAAAAAAAAAAAAAGTGCATTGCTAACTAAAAATTCTAAAAGAACATTGGTAAAAGGTTGCTGCAAATGAGTTCAAGTGCCCTTGATACTTGTATTAAATCTAAAAATACTGAAATAAGAAATAAACTAAAAAAATAAACACTACCAGCACTCTCTGTGGAACAGTACAGGGTAGAGAATATTATGTACACTATCCCAATTATCAATAAAAGAAAAGAAAGCAAATCATTTATACTATAGACTGAATCAGTCTGACGTTGCTCCTAAAATATTCTAGAAAAAAATATTTTAAAAATATTTTTAAATTAGGGTAAGCTACATAAATGAAAATTAAGTATTGGTACATCTACTCCACACTGTTCTGGTGCCGCCGTTTCAGAGTGTGTCTTTAACAAACCAGAATCCACTGAGACAGGAGCAGCCTCCAGATGTGACTGCAAGGGAATGAAGGGCCAGAAACACTGGGGAAGCTGAGCTGGGACAACAGCATTTGGGTAAGGCTACAACTGTCGCGTTTTTTATCTGACTCCATGTATAAGAATGGGAATCAGTACCTGGGAACCAGAAAGATAAACATTCAAAGCACTATAAACAAGATGTCCAAGTTCACCAGAAAGAGGTGCAGTTTCCTTCCAACTGTAAGAGTTTTTGCCAAGACAACACTGTTTGGTTTTGTTTTTCCTATCGGAGTAATTATTTCATGCCCTTACTTCAGAAGCTCCTATCGTGTTGATTTATTTTACCTGCCATATATGAACTGAGTAAAAACAACTATTTGAATAACGTCTACAAATATCTGAATGACAGCTGTCCACCCCACTCCTGCTCTTTCACAATGGCGAGAGACCACACCTCAGAACTGGTGGTGGCTGATGAAGATAAAGTTAAGTGCCATTCTGCGTTGGCTGTATTTGCTCAACCCTTCCATTTCCTACATTTCTTTCAGCTGCTTTGATCTGATCTCGTTTTCCTGGTCCAGCCCTTGGCTGTGTGACTCAGACTTTCATCCCAGTCTTGGGCACCTCCATCACTGGACTTCAAGCTCAGTCCTCTGGCTTAGAGAAACTAGTAACTCCCGTCTTTACCAAACTAAATTATATCCCTGATAATTTTCTTCTCAGCGCTCCTCATGTTCCACTCTGAACAAAGGGGCTGTAAAAGAACCTAGGGCACAATATGTGTTCTTTCAAAAATAGTGACTAATAAAATTCTAGGCCAGCGATTTTCCATATGAGAGAGAATCACTGATAGACATTATAAAGAAATACAGATGCCCAGATACCAATCCCAGAGGTTCTGATCCAGGAGATCTAGTAAAGTCTGAGCAACTGTATTTTTAAGGAACATTCTAAGTGACCAAAAATATAGCCAGGGTTAAGAAATACTGCTTTACTTTACACAAATAATACTTCCTTATGGTTACTGAATACCTCTGCACATCAAAGCCTATGCTAAGCATTTTTACAAACGGAATATCATTTAATCCAAAAGCTTTATAAGGCAAATACTATCATTAAAGCCATTTTATTGCTGACAAAATTGAAGCACAGAGTGGTAAAAAATGAATGGTGGGGGGGGGTCCAAACGTAGACAGGCGAACTCCACATGCCTCTCCACAACATGCATGTGTACAGAAAATAACACACACATAATATACTCTTGTGTTTTTGTCCTAACTGGAAACTATTTTTTAATGTACAATTAGCCAACATACAGTACATCATTAGTTTCAGATGTAGACTTCAGTAACTCATCAGTTGCATATGACACCAAGTGCTCATCACATCATGTGCCCTCCTTAATCCCCATCCCCCCGCCCACCTCCCCTCCAGCAGCCCTCAGTTTGCTTCCTGTAGTTGGTCTCTCATGGTTTGTCTCCCTCTTTGATTTCTTCCCATTCAGTTTTCCCTCCCTTCCCTTATGATCCTCTGCACTATTCCTTATATTCCACATCTGAGTGAAACCATATGATAATTACGTTTCTCTGATTGACTTATTTCATTCAGCATACTCTGCCCTCCAGTTCCACCCATGGCGATGTAAATGGTAAGATGTCATCCTTTCTGATGGCTGAGTAATAGTCCATTGAATATATATACCACACCTGCTTTATCTATTCCTCTAAAAAATGGACATCTTGGCTCCTTCCATAGTTTGGCTATTACTGCAACAAATATTGGGGTGCATGTACCCCTTTGGATCACTACCTCTGTATCTTTGGGGTAAATACCTAGTCTAACTGCAAACTTTTTGTTCAATTTCATATTTATCTGTATTTTACTCAAGTGAAAATTAATCTGTAAAAAATAATACTTACAACTGTACAGCTTGTTCAAATTCTTTCCCATCATCTGTGTAACAAAAGAGGGATTTATTAAGATTGGTTTATTATTCTTACGGAGCATGTATGTTGAATTCAACTTTCCCCATGTTAAGAACGCATGCTGTGGTTTTCCCTCTTTGGAACGAGAGAGAGACGTACTACGTGAGATGCTTGCACATCCATCACATTCTCCTCTTTCCCTGTTCTCCAGACCTTACCTGCAATTTGGATCAAGTATAGTCTAGTGCCTGGGATTTTCAAAATCAGACTGATTGGTTTGTAATTCTTTAAGTTACTAAAAATTTAGTAAAAATCAGAGAAGAATACAGAATGTAAGATAAATTTTCTTAGGGGACCACTGGTTTCTCAACCTGCAATCGATCAACCACATGCTACAAAAATAGAGACCTGACCAAACAATGTCTCTTTTACAAGAACTCCAGAGTGTTTGACAAAATATGTTTAAGTGAGTTATCTAAGTGAAAGACTGTCTTTGAGATCTTTTATGTTAAGCTATCGTGGAATCTTCTAATAGTCTAGTACCAAAGCACATATCACCTATTATTTGGTGTTTAGGTACCAGTAACACCGAAGCAAAAGGAGAAAGAGTATATTTTCATACTAAAAATTTTTAGGAAGCTGAAACAGAAAGACCATCAATAAGTTCACAGCACTGTCACTATTAATATTAAATAAATACCCCTCCAAATAACAAAAGTTAGATATTTCCCCCAAACTCTAAAGCCACTATAATACATTAAGTCATAACATAAGAACACTATCTAAAAAAAGAAACCTTACCTGTGTGCATCTTTTTCTTCTGGGTGTACATTTCACAAAACAGAATAACAGACACTAAAAGAACAACTTCAGCAACTATTCCAAGAAATGGCTTGAGGGGCACCAAATAACTCAGCACAACAAGTTCCACGCGTTCTTGGCTCTCGCCCAACTCGAACACTGCATGGCACCAGTAAGATCCCTTATCGGCTTCTGAAAGTTGCATTATCCTGAGCCTTGTTTCATTGGCGTTTGTTCCATTGATCGCATACTTATCATTCATGCGAACATCAACAGGAACCTAATATAAGGAAACATTAAAACCCATTCCTATCATATTGCTTAAAAGACACATGTCCTAAATGATCGAGTTTTGAGCAAAAGCTACAAGGCATATTAAAGTTTATGAGAAGTTTACATAACAGAGTCTAAGAGCTTCATCTCCCAAAGGTAGCAAAGGGAAGGGATATTTTAAGTGCTAAGCACTCAGTGTTTGATACTATAGTGTAGGTCATCATGGGTAAATATCAGAATTAAAGATACAGAAAAATTCCAGCCATCTGGGTTTCTCGAGCTAATCCCCGACTAGCTGTTCAAAGTACTTCCTCCTTCACAAGATCAGGCACACAACAAATCAACTCCTGAATTACTGAATTAATGAAGCTCTTAGATGTGATCATTCCTACAAAGGAAGATCACTGGCTGCTGACACTGTGAGTTCCTCAGACTGGAAATGAGGATGAAATCTCCAGGCCCTTGAAAATGATGTAGAGGGAATGGTAGAAATCCCCTGTGAACCCGGTATACGTGGCTGTCTGCACACCTGTCTTCTCATATCTGAATTTCTTTCTTTCTCAGGCAAGCTGGCTTCTGAGATTCACTGGATGTTCCCCAGCCTCTCAACAGCCACACTAAGCTATTTTGGAGCTGATTTATTTAATCCGTTTAAATTAAAACATATTCTCAGGCCATTTGATGCCCTCACTGTGCTATCACTCAACTATACTGCTCAATAACACTAATCCGCATACAAATATTCTTGGAGGTTATCTGATGAAGAACTGTCTGTGAGTTTGTTATTTGCACCTCCCCCCCCCTTAAAGCAACCTGGCTCCCTGTGCACGAGTACTGTCTGTGATGCTTGTTCAAACGTACCCTAACTCGAAGCTGATAAATCAAAGTAATGCATGTTTAATGGGCACTCCAGGTGATTCCGATGCAGATGGTCAGTCTACATTTTGAAAAAATACTTGACTTAAAGTTGAGACCTGTACCCACTTCCCTACACTTCCTTCACATTGTAACATGACCCATGCTTAGGGCCAAATTGAGAGAAAATTACTATAGCAAATGGAGAGAAGCACAGACTACATTCTAAGAGTTTAATACAATTAGATTTAGGTTATTTTTTGCCTAGTATCACATATAAATAAGTTAGGCTATTTCAAGTACTACAACTGATATTTATCTTTATAAATTTATATACATGTTTTTTAAATATATATCTACACAAAATGATTGCCTTTCCTAATCATCAATAAGAAGATAAGCAGAAATATTAATGGTTTAAGTCTACTCCTCAGTGATTTGGAGCTTTCTTTGAAAAGTCAAACCATCAGTTCCCTTCAACAGTCTATGGTGGTATCAGTTTTGTCTAAGAAGGAACGTAGTATTCCATTGTAAGATCTACACTGTCTCATACTGTCCGTCCCTCCTAGAATTACAGCTTGCCTCTGCAGGATTTTAATTTCAATGCTAATTAGTACCAGAGCAATAGACAGGTGTCCCCTGAAGGACAATGTCCTAAATTTCCCTGCTATTAGAGGCTATTTGGGAGGAAGAAAGAGAGTGAGAAGTGATTTTCTGAATACTCATGTTTTTCTTATTATCAGCTCTTTGAACAGCCATTAATTCTTTAATAGGAATGTAGTCTTTGGCTTCCCTTAGGATTCTGGAAGGCCAAAAGAGGCCAATGACACTTACTGAAAAAACCCAAGACCTAAGTTGAAGTTACCAAATTTTCATTCTTTTCTCAAACAGCACCACTGTATTGCATTCTTTCACAAATGTTTCCAGAGACAGAAGCTGGAAAAGAAAACTACCTTTTTTTCTAGATACTTTCATGGAATGATAAGAAAAAAGAATCTTTTTGTTAGGGCTATTTCTAAACTCATCAACTAAAAATTAATTATAACTTCCTTTCAAAAAACTTAAATAAGTTGCTAAATCTAAAAAACAAAGTACCAGTTAAAACATTAACAGTGTCTTCAGATGTATAATGTAATACGCTACAAACATGAAATGACAACGCCACAGTTCTTTCTTTATGAAGACATATTACATAGTAAGATGACAGAAGTACACATAGCCCTAGGAATTCTGAGTCTGTTAATAATCTTATTATTTATGAAATAAAAGTTTTCATTTTGTTTTCTTTGAATCACAGAAATATGATCTTACCTGTACACTTTCATTACTACTGTACCAGGTCCAATTTAAAGGAGAACAGTGTTGACATTTACATATCAAGACAGTTGAATCCCCCACGTATGTGATCAATGGCTTGTTTTTTCCTTGAACTTCAGGGACTAACAAAAATTCAGAGAAATATATGTTACTGAAAGAGTTTGAATAGGGAAATGTATTCAAGTTGAAGACAAATTCTCCTTTCATTTTCTCATCAATATGATTTTCTTTACATAATTCTAGTTTCACATAACATGGAACTATTTTTTAAACCGGAATGCAGTTGACACATGGTGTTACATTAGTTTCCAGTGTACAACACAGTGATCAGACAAGTCTACATGTTATGCTATGCTCACCACGTGTGTACCTACCATCTATCACCATGAAACCCTATTATAATATCATAGACTACATCCCTTATGCTGTACCTTTCATCCCCCTGACTTATCCACTCCATAACTGGAATCTTATACCTCCCACTCCCCTTTACCCATTTTGTCCATTTCCCCCACCACACCCCACCGCTCTGGCAAACCACCAGTTTGTTGTCTCCATTTATGACTCTTTTTTTGCTTTTTTTGTTTGTTTACTTGTTTTGGACGATAAATTTCCTAAGAAAGTCTGAGGGAGGTGCCATTAGTAACAGAAAAAAAATGGCCACTGAATTTAGAAAAATTAAGTTTTAAGAATATGAATAACTTAGTAAAAAAATTAAAACATAAGAACATAAGCAAAGCAATAAAAGGACAGCCAACAGCTCCACGGTGGAATCGGTTTCTTCTCATTGACCTCAAAGGATATATTATTGAATGTGCACTTATACTGGAAGTGTAGACTGACCAACAAAGATTACTTTTACTTTTTTTCTTTTACTCATTTTAGCAGTTTTTTAGTTTTATGTTTTTCCTGTTTTTGTTTGGCAACAGAAAGTATAAAATTATGTCCAAATTTTTAAGGCTATATTGACAAATTTTATAAATATTGCTTGATATTCACTTGTTATCCTACATTTATATTTTGTTTTGGGGAGGGCAAGGGTAGAAACAGAAAGACCAGGTTTAAGTACTACAGTTAGGTTTCTAGATTAAATACATTTTTAGTGCTCTTGGCTTTGTACTACCCAAAGATTATTGGGCATTTGCTGGATGTATGAATCAGAAAGATGAGTAAGGGGGAAATAATTGGTAAGGACTAGAAAAGAGATTCTGACTTTTACCAGAGAAGTGGTAAAAATAGGGTTGGAGAATAGGATTTCTTTATGGGTTCTGTCCTCAGGTGATTAAGGTTACAATGATGGGTGTGGGAAGTCTTCTTTCTTCCTTATTGTTTAAAATGTGCCTAAAGGGGGTGTCTTAGTCTGTTAAGCATCTGCCTTCAGCTCAGGTCAGGGTCTGCCTTCAGCTCAGGTCAGGGTCTCAGGGGCCCCTGCTCAGTAGGGAGTCTCCTTCTCCCTCTCCCTCCGCCCCTCCTCACCCCCCACCTGTGTTCTCTCTCTCTCTAATAAATAAAATATTTTAAAAATAAATAAAATGTGCCTAAATACAATCGCACATATCACCCTCTCCTTCATCAAGGCTGCTGCTGTTGAATGAGGCAGTGCTAATAAAAAAAAAAAGATGCAATTAAGAGGAAGGTATGTCACCCATGACAGCATAAATGCTTTCAGTAATTCATACGAAAGATAATAGAGCAATCTGTAAATCAATTGTTCTCACACTTTTCATAACCAAGGAAATGTGTTTTGATGAAGCAGAATGGGCTACAATTTCACATTAACCAAAGCTGTGAACTGCTGATCAGAATTTATAATCACCCACTAATACTTTATGAAAACCTAGTTAGGTACCACTAGGGCCCTCCTGAGAGAAGGGAGAGGGAGCACATGTGACTACCTTGATTTAAGACATTCCAGCCAGGAGATATTCTGAGCACTCTTTTTGACTGAGGCCACTAGTGTCCCACACTCCCAATCGGTCACCAACAGTCTGAGGGATATTTAGTTAATATGTGGTTAATATGTGTCCATTTCAAAGGTCACATCATTAAGTGTTTGAAGGAAGTCAGCACAATGTAACAATGATGTGACAAAGAACTGATTTGGGTCCAGGAAATACATACACTCAAATTACGGTTTCAGTGTTACTAACGTTGAGGACTTAGGTAGGTAGGTCATGACCCATCCTATCATGTTGTTGTAAAGGACCGAGATCATAATAAATTAAGTGTTTGGTGCAAAGTAAACACCACAAAATTTTGATCATGTACCGGTACCGCTCTTCTTAACTGACCTCTCTTACAATTTGTAATGCCCATGGCCTTATTACATAGTGGTCATGAGCCAGCTTACTGGGATAGATCATCATCATGTGCAAGAATGATTTCCAGGTCAGCCAGTCATGTGCAACAGAGAAGAAATAAGACTTAGAATAAAAAAAGAGAACTGGAAATTCATCTGAATACATCTCAGAACCGCAGAACGCATAAAAAACACCCCAAAACATGGGAAAGGCTCCAAACTGAATCCTTTATAGACCACCCCGTCCATGTGAGAGAGGAGATTAAAAGAGTAAAATGATGAAAAATTCAAGGGGATGAATTCCCAGGAGACAAGGCCCAAAAGAAAGAAGAAACAGGAGCTTTGAGATCCTTTTATTAAAGGATCTATTAAACAACTTAGTGAAGCTGTAAAACAAATTCTACTGCTTGAAACACACACATTCAAGTACTTGGCGAAAGCAGCTGAATAAGATTTTTGTGTGAGGATTACAATTTCAGTATAAATTAAAACAATCTGAGTAAGGGCGCCACATGACTGCTCCTCGCCATAACAAGAAATTAAACTGGTTAAAAAGTTAAAAAGAAAATCTTGTTTCCACACCTGTGTAGTATATGGAGCAGAAAAAACACATGGAATAATAGTAACTTTACATATTATATAAAATCTAAGAATAAAAAGAAAAGGGATCATTCACCACATACTGGTTTTAACAAGAAAAAGCAGAATAAAGCAACTGGTACTTTGACATAACCTGTGAGTGAAGTTTTTAAATAAGAGAAAAATTGCTATCCACATGCATTTGTTTAAATAAAAGTAAAGACTGTGTCTCTCATGTAAATGTTCTCCCTATTAAGTCAGCTACTTTTGTTCAATTTCCGCATTCTGTGGCTATCCCCTCTGGGCTCATCCGGGGACCCAGATAACAGTCTACTGCAGCAAAATAACCAATACAAGAAAACGGGAAGCAACTCTAGGATCCAAGAGAACAGGCTGACCATCTGTCCCAATATTAATGTAACTATATTTTAAGTTCTTGAGAAACAAGACAATAAATTTCAGCATCAAAATGTTACAGTCCTAAATTACGCTGAACCACAGAATATTTCATTGCTTTTTTTTTTAAGATTTTGTTTTTCATTTATTTATAATGGTTGACAGAGAGAG
The DNA here is from genome assembly GCF_002007445.2 of Ailuropoda melanoleuca. Classification (NCBI taxonomy): domain Eukaryota; kingdom Metazoa; phylum Chordata; class Mammalia; order Carnivora; family Ursidae; genus Ailuropoda; species Ailuropoda melanoleuca. The sequence continues at coordinate 111,630,620 of NC_048220.1, read as the reverse complement.
AGACAGCTCAAGCAGGGGGAGTGGCAGGCCGAGGAGAGGGAGAAGTGGGCTCCCCGTCAAGCAAGGACCCTGGGATCATGGGATCATGACCTGAGCTGAAGGCAAATGCTTAACCGACTGAGCCACCCAGGCGCCCCCATTCTGTTTTTTGTGTTTTTTTGTTTTTGTTTTTGTTTTTTTTTGCGGTAGATCGTTTCCTCACTAGACACTGGAGCTGGTGGCAATTAAAGGCTGAGCAGTGGCCTGTGGACTGAAGTACCTGGTGACCTCACTAGAAAGTCCCTCCTCTCATTCAGCCCTCCAGTTTTCCAGTCCTAGAGAGGAGGATTATCCTGGATTAGTCATGGTCCAGCGCACTGATTGGGCCCTCTTTTCGAGGGATAGAAATCTGGAGGTATAAATAACTCAGCCTCATGCTCAGCATATTTTTCCTGGCTCAGGAGGGTGTTATCTTCCTGTCTAGAGGAGTAAAGACCTAACTGACCTTGAGCTGGGAAGGAATTCATGGCTCTGCTTTGGCTTAAGATTAGTACGACCTCATTGAGGAAAAAGAAGCCTTCCATGAGGCAAAGCCTTCCAAGAATTCCAGCAATGTTCGTGGCCAAGGCTGGTCAATAATAAAATGTTACTTTGCCTTAGTGTCCCCTTTTTTTGTGTGTATTTCCTTACTTGAGATTTTGTTGGGAAAAGGATTGACTAGACCAAATGAGAAGGAAGTTATTCGAGGGCCTCCTGACAAAACATTATCAATCTATCAGTTCAAGACCACGTCCTAGTCATACTTCATTCCAGTATGCCCAACACCTGGTGTGGCTTTATTGTTAAATGTTAAATGAAGTATAGAGAACATAGAAGCTCCTGGAAAGGTCAACCCTACTTTTGGGGAGGCCTCAACTAGAGACCTGCAGATTAAGCAGAGATTCAAGCTTGGCTAAAATAAGGATTCTTTTGTGGAACCACCAAGCTCCTTCCAAACCTCACATGAAGCAGAGCCACCCTTCTTGAGCTCCAAGTGAAAAGGTGCAACAGGTCCATATCGGGCACTGTTGTTCAGCAGTGCTGGTCTGCTATAGTTACTTCTAGAACCAGGTGAGGCTTGCCTTGAAACAAACACTGCTTTGAAGGCAGAATTAGAAAGCGGTTGTGTTGGCCACTAGTCAAGGGCAGTTTCTGCTTTCCCAGTGTGTTGATCTCCAATCCCAGATACCTACCCTAGGTCTCCATCTCTGCATGATTCTTTCTGGAAATTAATTAGGTCATGCTTTATCAGGAAAATGTGTATTAAAATACGATCAAAATACTAGAATCTACCCATAGGCTAAGAATCAAAAGTAGAAGAAAGGCAACATTTGGGGGGAAAACATAGCAGAAGCTACACAGTTTTTCAGTAAGCCTCTAAGAGGCACCAGACTAAAAAGCATGAGGGGTAGCTGAAAGGGGCTTTTCAAGAAAATGTTGGATATTTTGTGGGGTTTGGGTGAGGAACATAGGGCTATGCTATTAAGCTATTCCAATGAAATATTAAGATCAGGGTATAGACTACAGATTGTGCTGTGACTTAGTGATGCCACAGGGAAACAAAACCAAACTTCTATTTTCTTGACTATCCCCTAGATTAATGATCAAGAGGACATTAACCACTGCTCTGCTCTGCTTTATATGGCTGATAACAGCAGCGTGGATCTAAATTATAAAATGCACCATGGTCGGGAAACACTGGTTTGTTGGAACTTCTCCAGAGGTCCCAGTTGGTTCTGGGCTGCTACTTATGTTTGGAAATATTTATGCAAAGCAGCACAGTGATACAGTATTCTAATGTGTTCTTTTGACCTTTTGAAACTTTGGATAAGGCAGGAGTAGTGAGAGTCTTGGGACTGAAAGAATCCAAGTTTGAAGATGGTGAAATTGCTGATTCACACTAGTGTCTAAGATGGGGTCCAGGATCTACCTGGTGACAGTAAAAGCTATATGGAATTGTAAAGTTAGAGATTTATATCATGAACTAGAAAAAAATCAGCCCGGGCCATTTTGGCTCAAGGACATTTAGGTACAATCAAATTAGGGAAAAGATTCTTCCACACAAAGACAACTAACTAGACTTCAACCCTGGGGTTTGAAGCTGAAGTCCCAACTGATTCTACTGTAGTACTATTCCGTATTTTGACTCCTTGGATACTTACTAGTGAAGACAGATGGCTAGGCCAAGAGAGGTTTCATAGCACTTGGCACCATCAAAATCCTACCATGACTTCTAAAAAGTTCTATGTGCCAGTACTTATCCTTCACCAACTAAATTTCTGCATCTTTCTACTAAGAGATTTTAACATTGATGAATGTTATAGACGTTTTCAGCAACTACATCAGAACAGTTGACCTGCTACTGAGAAGCACTGTAGCCCACCACTCTTCTATCTTGAATGAAAAGTAATCACCGGCATGTTAGCACTTGCAAGCTTCCAGCAAGACTTGTGCTCTCTCTCCTGTACCGCCATCAACAGCCAAACACAGAAAGTCAGCAGGTTTTTTTGCATTGTACTCATCAGTGATGTTGAGGCCCTTTTACAATCTTGTAGTAATAAATCAACCAGCTCCCATAAAGGCAGAAGCAGGGGCTTTGCTGGTGAATTGTTCTAAGGACTCAGGCTCATGCAGTAGTTGACTCATAGTCAATGGCAGAATGGGGTTTTTTTTTGGCTGAATTTAAAATAAAGGATAAAAAAGGCTTTTCAACCACACTCAACTGTAGGATTGCTAAGAAAAATTAGCCTTCTTCTTAGGAAAACCCATAAGCAAGTCATGTGGAGACATAATATAATAGGATATTTATAAAAATAGATGCCATCCTATAAGCCTTACAGATCTAATTAAATAATAACTATAATATGAATTGTTCTGCAGATGCCTTTAAATTGTAATCAAATGAAATTATTTCTCCAAGCAATATTCAATTTAGATGAATTACAGGAAATTATTATTTTACCAAAGAAGATCTGGAAAGGCCCAACTTACTAATTTTATAAATGTCTTCGAGACATAGTACATACCTAAAAGTTATTTTAATGTTAAGTGGGCATTACAAACTAATAAACTGAACTAAACTAATTTAAGAAAACTTTGAAAAGAAAAAAACAGTAAATATTCAGTGGCTTTTTGCATTCCTCAAGCACTTGATTTCAAACCTAAGCCAGTGTTTGTGCTCCCGACACCAGCCAGAATCAGCCTAGTCATTTCAAAATAGATATGGAATCCAGAGGCTTTCTCCAAGACCACAGGGCATTAAATGTATTGGTATATTGAAAAGTAAAATGCTTCTGTTAATCTTCGCATTAGAGGCAAGACCGATTACGGCCAAATAATAATTTAAGTAATTTATTATAAGACAGCTAATAGGAAAAAGCATAATATATTCAATATTTAAACTTGGAACAGGTGTAACTAGTACATATTTCTAGAAAACAGTCCTATTTAGATGGGGAAAAAAGCAATTTTTAAAATTGAATCTCCTGGAATCACTTAAAGCCTCAAGATTTGATGAGTATTCCCTCAAAACCTACAGGTCTTCTTTACATATTTAAAGGAGACACAATAAAATGTTTAGTAGAGGATAATGTGTCTGTGCATGTGTTTAATATCCCTTTAGCTCATTAGGAAGGAAAGAAAGAAGGGAGGAGGGGGATGGGAAGGGAGGGAAGGAAAGAAAAAGACAAGGGAAGGAAGGGAATAAGGGAAGGAAATATACAGTGCATCTATCCTCTCTAAATTAAATTAAGCAAACAGAGGAAAGGATGTTAAGAGAGAATGTACATGATCAAAGTAATCAAAGGATGGGAATAGTTTCTGCCTTTGCAAAGACCAAATTGCATAAACACAAGGATTTATTATATTTACCAAGTAGGAACATTTACAAAACCACATGAAGGAAATGAGTCTGTGAGAACAGAGGGAAAATAGGGAGGGATATAGGAGCGAACCACCTTAATCATGATAATGTTGCAGCAGGCCATTCTGCTATTGATGGGGCCTTGGAGGCAGTATCCATATTTTGTCAGGGCAGCTAGCCAGACTTCACAATTTTCAGGAAAAATAGAAAACAATTTCTCGTGTACCTTGGGAAATCAATGTGAAGCAAAGCCCAGAATAGTTAATAGGGCAACAGATCACATTTCCCAGATACCAGCATGGACACCATGGTTCACTAATCTATCACAGAATAGGAGTTTTTCATGAAGATAAGTATCCAGCTCAGTGACTAGTCTTTATTATGAGATTGAGACCTTTACAGTTTTGGTTTAATGATAGAGTAAAATATTCTGACTTTAGTTTTTCTTGTTCCACAGGGAAAGAGCTATGGCTTGTATTCTGGGGTTTGTCCTTAATTGAGAAGACCAAAAACAGGCAACACTTTGTGCATCTCCGTATTATTTTTAAATTTTATGGATTCACTAAAACCCCCAAGTCCCGGACCCACTGTACAGAACACCAAAGCATCGTCTCACAGTCCAGGGGTACAGTAAATCAGACACCTAAAGGGACAGTATATAAAAGCTCTGAGTTTAGTGGGCTAAACAAAAAAATAAGCAAATAAATTCAAGGGACTGTAACAAATAACCTGGCAGCCCCAACTTTCATCCTGAAATCTCACTTTAAGCTAGGGGAGGGACAAGAGTGGGACTGGATTGGGAAATGCAAATGCTACCACTAGGAAGACTGGGAAGCTCCATTTTTAAGGCCACCTCTTAAGATTCAGTAGAAAGCATATGATTTTTCTTTCAGCTCATTATGTTTAGTATTGTAATGGTAATTCAAAAATTTGGGGATTTAGAATACTAAAAATACAATGCTGAAGTTATTACTCTATAAATTATTAGTACTAACCTCTGAAATTAAATGTGCCCCTTTGTTTCTTTTCCTCTTCAAAGAAACAAGAATAGCTTCCCATTTGTTTGTTACTATCGATGATAAACCTAAAGAGAATTTATTAATATAGGCTTAGTTCTCAAAACACTTCTTGATAAAAATGAAAAAGACTTAGCATTTAATCAAAATTCTAAAATAGAAACAATTCTGTAAATATGCAAATTAGAATATTAGCATAACCTTCAAGAGACAGTAAAAGAAACAATGCCCAGTCATCAAAAATGTTTAGAAGTTGATGAATTTCATCGAGCCATGCAGGTTAAAATTTTATGTACTCACCTGTACTGGGTATACAGGATATTTCCTGTGGCAGTGACGCGATAACCCTTAAGTTGTTCATCACCTTTTTTCCAAGTCGGATTTATTGAATTCACATTCCCAGATGTTGTGAATTGGCATGTGAGTTCTATATCAGATGGTCGTTCTAATGTGATATTTTTTTCCACAGGCACACTGGAATGTTCTATTAGCCACAAAAGAACACAAGACAAAACAAAAAAGATGTTGTAAAAGTTATATTTAGGGGAGACCCAATATACAGAAAGCAGTTTTAAGTCATCAATAATAATGCTCTATCAACAATTTCTTAACGCAACATTCCTTTGAAGAATTATTCCTCTGTCGACATAGATCTGGTTCCCTTTATTATTCTCTTTCATAGTCACAGAGGAAGAAAGGGTTTGTTACATTACCAGAATAGCAAAAGCCTAAGGCTATAATCTTAATCTTCTTAAAATTTCCAGCTGACAAGGACATAGGGGAAAGAGCACTGTATAAAGGAGGGCCATATGCTCTGACTGTATAGAAAGACTCCAACTCTGAAAACAAAACCTAAGGGACAGAATGGAGTAACTGCTTTGACTCCTTTAAGGAATCGTATTATTTGTAGTTATTACAAGAACGTTTTGTGTAAAATGTGGCTTTGTATGATATACTAATTCTGTCATTCCTAGTCTTCATCCTTAAAAACTTGCAGGGATTGGATAAAGATACAGATGAATGGCACAATTCAAACACTCATCCTGTACTTCTGAATTTTCACTGAATTTGAAATTCTGGTACAAAGCCATGAGGTCATGTATCTATATATAAATATATAGATATCTATATCCCACTTATGGCAGATACCTACGAGCCAGTTTTTTTTTTTTTTTTTCAGCAGTAGTAAATAAAGGAAAAATATTAAACACGTACACTGCTCTTCCTACACTAAATGTGCCTCTGGTAACCAGAAAATAAAGGAGGAAAACTTCTTTTTATACAGTTCCAGCCAGTAAGTGAAGAAGCTCTAGAACTCTGACACGACGCTGCTCTAACTGCCGGTCAATGACGGATCCCGGCATTTTACACCAACCGCTGCAACACTCCCGGATGCAGAACTGTGTGTCTCCCGTGGAGGAACACCGCATTACTTAGGCAATCGTTTTGTCCAAAAAAAAAAAGTAAAGGGGGAGAGGGTCCTGAAACTAAGTCTCTAGACCCAACTACCAGTTTACAGGAAATACAGGGGCGGGGAAAGCATGTTAAATGGCACCCTATGAAAGTGATCCACCAAATCTAGAGTGTGAGAAAACTCGACAAGATGAACGATCTGGAGTTTTCAACAGATAAGTTAGAAAAGGGAAAGAAACAAACCTAAAAATGAAAAGATACTTTAGAAACATGCCTTTAAAAAAAAAAGCAAAACTAAACTATAATATTTAGGGATGTACATCAGTGTGATAAAACAATTTTAAAAAGCAAGGACGTGACTCTATAAAAACCGCAACAGTGGTGGTTACTCTTAAAGGGAAATGAAAGGGTTGTGTTTGGGAGAGGGCACTGCATTATATAAACACATTTCCCAATCGCCTGCTGGATGGCATGGTATCAGTAAAAGCAGAATGCAGAGCCAAAATGTAGAAAGAAAAAAACCAGAACCTAAGTAGCATAATGTCACTTTTAATTACATTTAAAACTTTACAGAAATGCTTCCTTAAGCTTAAGCAATGACCAAGTGCAACGTTTGCAGTTAGGTAGTGCTAGTGTGAAGTGCTCTGTGAGCACATGCCTGAAATAACTGCTCGTGTAATTACAGAAGTACCTAATTGAATTTTATGCGCAAAAAGAAAGGTAAAAAAAAACACACAAAAAACACAAAAAAACACCTAGACAGATCTTAAGATTCAATTATACAGAGAAAAAAAATGGAGAGGGTCAAACTGAAGGAATTTGTATATTTTGGTGCATTTGCTGAGCACCTACTGCATACCAGAAATTATACAAGGCACTAGTAACATGAGAAAATGTTTTAAGGTTTATCATATTTGGTCCTAAGCTTCTGTTTCCTACAAATTTTCCTCCTTCAGCTTTAGCTCTGGGGTACCCTGAAAATCTAGTCGTGTCTCTTTGTCAAAGAAATTTACTTCATTAGTCAATTTCAGGAAGGCGTTCTCAATACAGTCTCTGTCTTCACCGCAATATAGCATATCCTGGTATCTTACCACATTACAGAAAGTGCTTTATCATAAGTTAAAAAATGGCCTTAACCGCCTAACCTGACTACCTCTTTTCCTTCCTTGTGGGAGACAGACCATCTACCAAAGTGTAAGGAAAATTCTTTCACATCCTGCAAAACTCTGCGCAGCGTGGCTTCAAGGACACAGACTTTGGAGATTTCTTGAGTCTTTTCCCCAGGTCGGAGCGGAGTGTTACTCATTACTGCTGGCCTCAGCCCAGCCTGGGTTTATGCTGGCAAAGCCAGCCTGCTCAGAACTGAGGAGACCCAGGCCTCGCTGTAGGCCATAGAGATTCTAGAGGCTCTCTTGCATTATTTCTTGGGCACCTTGTGGGGGTGAGTACAGACCATCTTTCTTGCTGGAGGACTGGCAAGAAGACACGGCAGCATAACCCCTCCTAGCGGGAAGCATTACAGAGGTATTTACATTCCAGAAGGGGACTCCAGGGCACCACGCTCTTTTCAGTGATGCTGCTCACTGGAGCCTCCTAAAATATCAGGAAGTTAAAATATGAATAATCACCTCCATTTCATAAGGGAGCAGCCCCATGTCAGGTTCTTTGCCTGAGGTGATTCACAGGACAACACCAAGTATCTTCGTGTTGGACACCTCAGTTGCCTCATTTGTAAAATGGCACAATACATATTTCATGAGACTACAGAAAGGATTAAATGAGCTATCGTAAGGAAAATTTTAGTGATATATTAATTACTGAAAAACTTCCCACTTAACTTCCGCTCAATATTGATCTTAATGGAGAATATAACAAAAGCTATCACGTATTGACTGAAGTTCCATGTTGCTCATATCATTTAATCTTTACAGCAGTTCTATGAGATAGTATCATTTTTATCACTCCTAAGCTGAGGCTTAACTCAGGGTTAACTATCTAAGGTTAACTATCTTTCCCTAGATCATCCATCATGATAAAGACAGATATGAATACGCATTTGGGTGTGGCTGAGTCCAGATTCTCATAACCAATTACATGAACCAACTTTCAAAGGTATGAAATTCTCATGACAATGAAATTAACTTCATCACTTTCAAACTACTGAACTGAGGTTTTATTTTTTTTAAGATTTTATTTATTTATTTGAGAGAGAGAGAGAGCACAAGAGTGCACCCCCACAAGCAGGGGGAAGGGCAGAAGACAGAGGGACAAGCAGACTCCAGACTGAGCATGGACCCTGATGCAGGGCTCGATCTCATGACACTGAGATCATGACCTGAGCTGAAATTAAGAGTCGGATGCCTAACCAACTGAGCCACCCAGGCATCCCTGAACTGAGATTTTAAATGAAAGAAAATATTAATAGAAGATGAAATAAATTTATAATGCAGCAATACAGCAATGTGATGATAGACAAACGCTATGATCAATATATTTTAAACATTCACACTTTCAACTACATGATTCTATTAAAACTGCACTGTAGCCTCTCTGTAAGTCACGCCAGGCTCCACGCCCCAATTGTTACGTCCGTGTTTCTCGCGATACTTTGCAGATGCTTCTGCAGCTTGCTTTCCTATCAGAAAACCAAAAATACATAAAAAGTTCCACCTCTAACTTTAAAATATTTTGTAATTAGCCAACAAACTAATATGTCCACCGAACTCAATGGACAATGTTTCAACTTCCTCAAAACCACAACTGAAATGCATTTCTGCTATTTTAGAGTATTACAAAAACATCCATGATATCGACATTTCTAAGACTATAACTACTTGCTCAGTTTCTGAACTCTATTTTTAAAAGACTGTTCTTAAAGTCATATGGTCATTTACATCTGTCTCCTATTTTCACAATACTCTCTTATTTTCATAATTAAAATTTTAGAAGTCTATGGACATGTAAGCCATCTGAAATGTTCAAAGAAATGAGAACAGTTAGACCTTAATGGGCCCATTTAGGAATCATATATCTTGAAATAAAAGTCTACTTTGGTCCTGTATAAAAAAGAAAAAAGTGGAAAAAGCAAATTCAAATTTCTTGCATTGGACAGTGTTTCCAAACATGCTGGAAAAGCAGAAACTTTATAAGAGTTAAATACACCACAACATAAAAAACTGGTAAAATGGGACGATTCTGGCTGTGGCAGAGATAGGAAATACGGAGCTCTCCCTTATTTTATCACAGAAGTCAATGAGGTCCCACATTACATCCTAAAATATAGATGGAGCATCTAAAATCCTTACAGAAATAATTTGGTGGCCGCTCTAACATGAGACCAGCACCCCTATGTAAAAGTGAAACACTCAATCCTATGTTTAACATGTTGTTTCTCCACTGATACAAGGCTCCTTACCATATGGAGTTTAACTGAGTTTATAAAATAACTCCTCTGAATAAGAATACAGTATCTTAAACTTCATATTCAAAATTTGTACAATAACAAAAGAAAACTGCTGCTTGAGTCTTATAATTTTCACCTCTTCCCAAATTAAATTCCATTCATGATCATTTTTTTTTACCGAATCTATCAAGTTATTTACATGCCATCTGATCAGCGTAATACTGACGTGATAGAGTCTAAAATACCTGTGGTTCCTGAATTCCATAGCTTAGAACCAAATCACCAAAGTGCACAAGAAACGCAAAAGGCTGTAAGCCCAACCTGAATATAAAAGTGTGTACGGGTCTGTATGTACACGTGTGTCTGTATATATATATACACACACACACACACACACACACACAATCTCCAAGTCCTCCCTTGGAAATTCCTCAAGACTTAGGAACTATGCGGCTGGCGTTCTGTGAGCACAGCTTATTCTCAAACGTTTGGGAATTTTATGCAGGCAGCATCAAAAAAAAGGGAAATACTAGAAAACATGGATGGCTTCTATGCAAATGAAGACGGGTTTACCAAACATAATTCAAAGGTTCAGCAATATTATGGAAAATGTTCTCACATTAGCCAAAAAAAGATGCTGGCTGAATTTCATTAAACAAAGTTCCTGCTGGTCACAGTTTTCCTCCAATTCCACTGATACCAGGTATAATGGTTATTTCTCGACTTTCTAAGCAGATTTAAAATTATTTCAAAGAAAAATTTAAAAGGGACATGGTTCCATTTGAATTTTAGAGAGGCACACTTCTTCTTGTTTTCAACGATGTGGTATTTAATTTGAGGGTATAGCATGGAATAATAATCCATAATTTAACAGATTTTTCTACAACATAAGGAATAGGACAGTATTGCAACAACTGTTCATATCAATTAGAGAGAAAATGCAACTAATAGTTAAACTGTTTTAGTAATCAAATAGATTAGTATTATTTCCAAATAATTAACACAAAGTTAATCCAACACTGTGGTAGTGGACTATTACATTTTTGGATAACCAGGATCTGAACACCCTTCCCCTCTGTGTAAGTTTTAATGAGAAGCAAAGCCCCCTCAGTCACCATGTAAGCCAAAAATATTCCTTCTAACTCTCTGAGGCTAGGGGCAATGCCACTTGACTAATCATACCCTCCCACCCAGGACTTAAAGTTAGAGGGAATGATTTAAGCACCTAGGCAAAAATTGAGAAATTAATCACAACAGCAATGGCAAATGTCTAGCAATGATAAGGCATCATTTCTTCATTTACGCATTCATTCAAAACTTATTTACTGAACACCTGCTACATGCCTTTCACTCATCCATCCATTCATGATGGTACTAAAAATCTACTATGTGCCTTTACCCTGAGCACTGATATCAAGAGTACAGTACTAGCAACAATATCTTAACCAGACTATGTCAGGGTTTCTTGCTGTCTTTCTTCCTTAGGTCTTTGGCATATTCTAGAATTTGGTTTCCATCCTACTCATAAAACCAGGGAAATGGAAAACATAGGGGAAAAGCTTCTTGACATTGGTCCAGGCAGTGATTTCATGGATATGAGCCCAAAAGCATAGGCAACAAAACCAAAAATTAACATGTGCAATTAATCAAACTAAAACAGTTTCTGCATAACAAACAATCAACACAGTAAAAAGACAACTTACAGAATGGAAGAAAATATTTGTCAACCATAATCTGATAAGGGGCTAATATCCAAAATATATAAGGAACACAACCAACTCAAAAGCCAGAAAACAAATAACTCGATTTAAAAATGGGCAAAGGACCTGAATAAACATTTCTCTAAAGAAGAGATACAACTGATCCACAGATATACAAGAAAAGAGAACTCCTATACACTGTTGGTGGGACTGTAAATTGGTACAGCCATTATGGAAAACCGTATAGTGCTTCCTCAAAAAACTAAAAATAGAACTGCCATATGATCCAGCAATCCCATTTCTGGGTATATACCTAAAGGAAATGAAATCAGGATCCCAAAGAGACAGCTGCACTGTCAAGAACACTTCAGCATTGTTCATGAAAGCCACGACGTGGAAACAACCCAAGTGGCCACAGAAAGGATGCGTAAAGAAGATGGACTATTACTCAGGTATGAAAAAGGAAACTCTGCCTTTTACAACAACATGGATGAACCTGGAAGACATTATGCTAAGTGAAATAAGCCAGACAAGGGAAGACAAATACTGCATTTTTTCATTTATATGTGGAATCTGAAAAAAGAAAGAAAATAAGTTGAACTTACTGAAACAGACATAGTAAAGAGATGGTTACCAGGGACTGGAGGGCTGGGGGAAATGGGGAGATGCTGGCCAAAAAGTACAAAGTTGCAATTATGTAGGATAAGACTAGAGAGCTAAAGTATAGGCATGAAGACTCTACTTAATAATAGTGTATTGAACACTGGATATATGCTAAGATAGTAGATTTCAGGTAAACTCATCATACAAAAATACAGTAACTTTGTGAGATGATATGTTAATTAGTTGACTGTGGCAACATTTCACTATGTATGTATATCAAACCATCATGTTGTACACCTTAAGTACATATAAATTTTATTTTTTAACACTTTTTAAAAAGGAAAAAATTAACTATAATAGAAATCCTAAGTCAAATGAGATCTAAATTACAGGTGATAATACAATATCATAAAATCATTAATTCTCCTCCAAATTTTTCTACAAATTCAGTGAAAAATCAGTCAAAATCCAAGAAGTATTTGGTGTGGAACTTGATTCCAAAAAATCTACATGAAAGAGTGAAAATGTAGGACACTGTAAAACCTATTTTTTAAAAAAGAACAAAGACATAAAGATGTACCATAATGTTTCAAAAAATAATAATATTGGGGCGCCTGGGTGGCACAGCGGTTAAGCTTCTGCCTTCGGCTCAGGGCGTGATCCCGGCATTATGGGATCGAGCCCCACATCAGGCTCCTCTGCTATGAGCCTGCCTCTTCCTCTCCCACTCCCCCTGCTTGTGTTCTGTTTCTCGCTAGCTGTCTCTATCTCTGTCGAATAAATAAATAAAATCTTTAAAAATAATAATAATAATAATATTAATGTGTTAATGATGCTGGAAAATACCAAGAAATTAATGGAATAAAATAGGTAAAATTTTCTGGATTGCAAGTTGGAAACCATTAGTGGTCAGGAATTGTCAAGTTAATAGTTATCACCAAATTTGTTTTTTAACGGACTGAAAAAGAAGAGAAACTATCAGTGTAACACACCTGTGAAGTGTGGGTGTTGCTTAACGAACGTTTTGTTTAGTGTGTGTGTGTGTGTGTGTGTGTGTGTGTTCGCCCATGTGTGTGCATGGGTGGTAAATCAGGTTACAAGGTAAATTTATTTCTTACTTTGCCCAACTCTCTAAAATGTTTGAAAAACATTGAAACAATAAAGGAACAGAATAGCACATAGGAATTTGGAATATGATTAGGGTGATATTTCAAAGCTGTAGGAAAAAGAACTATTCAGTACTGGGTGTTGAGACCCTGGCTATCTATATAAAAATAATAATTTAATAAAGTTAGTGCCCTATCACACACAGCACATAAAATTGTATTTCAAAAGGATTAAAAAGTGAAGGGTAAAAAACTCCTATGAAAATACTTCTGTAAAAATGATAGGAGAAAACAAAAACAGTGAAACTTCTTCACAATAAAAAAACACCATGTAAATGTTTAAAGACAACTGGGAGACAATATTTGCAATTTCAATATCAAGTACAAATCAGTATTTAAAATGTATAGCTGTCTCACATCAATTAAAAAGTATATAAACTCAACAGGAAAATGGATACAGGATATTAAAAGACAAACACACACACATATAAGTGTGTCCAACTCCAAAACGCAAATTAAAACAACAGGGATATAGCTTTTAGCACTCATGCTGGCAAAGATGAAAGAGTTTAATAATATCAAGTGGTGCTGGACAGGAACTAAGGAGGATTATAGTCCAATACAGGAGTGAGGGAAAAGGTAAACTGTTACTCTGGAGGGCAATTTGCAAGTATGTATTAAAATTAAAATGCACATAACTCCTAATTCAGCAACTCTACAGTGTGGTATTTATCCTAAAGGAACACACAGAGTCATGCCCAGAGAGAGATATGTAGAAAGAAGTGTTCATTATTGAATGGTTTGCAATACAAAAAAATTTAAACAAACTATAGTCCATTTAGAGGAAAATGTCTAAGAAAGCTGGTATGTTTATACTGTGCACACAAGTAAAAGAAATAAGGTATGTCCATGTAATATGGCTAGATCTCAAGAATTAACACTGATTGACAACAAAAATATTCAGAACAATACATATGGGTTTGTTTAAACCTCTAATATTAAAGAATACAAAACAATGTTACTTGGTACTCAAGAGTTTCTACACATACATACATACATACACTGAACAGAGGTTACCCCTGGAAAGAGTTCAGCAGAGACAGAAGTAGAGGGTGGTCAAAAGGGCTTTGACTTCCTCTGACAAATTGAGCCTTTATCCCCAGAAATTCTATTTGGCTATTCTTCAAACATGCTTTATCTTCTTCTTCTTTTTTTTTTTTTGTTTAAGATTTTATTTATTTATTTGACAGAGAGATAGCACAAGTAGGCAGAGCAGCAGGTAAAGGGAGAGGGAAAGGCAGGCTCTCTGCTAAGCAGAGCCCGACGCAGGGTTCAATCCTACGACCCTGGGATCACAACCTGAGCGTAAGGCAGCCACTTAACCAACAGAGCCACCCAGGCATGCCTCTTTTTTGGGGGGGAGAGCATAATAGTCTTTTCTCCTGTTTTCATATTTCTTCTTTCATAACTCCATCTACTATTTCTGTAATCTGAAGTTCTGGACAATCTAATCTTACTGTTCCTTAGTTGACTCTCAGTCGTGGGGTCTGTGTCATAGTATTTTATATTTCTGTCTTGTGAGAAAGTCCTCAATGCAGATTCCATAGCCAGAGCTGGCAATGTGTCCTTCCATAACTGTTTTTCATTCGCTTTCCTGCAGAACCAGGGTCATGTTTGTGTTATTTCTCAGCGTGTAGGCTCCTGTATAACTCAGGTAATGTAAATTTGCAATCTAAATGCCACTGAGGGCAGGCCTTTGACTTTGAGGACTCAGGGGAGTCTTTGTTTTTGATTCAGAACAAAGCTAAAACCAGGAAGCGAACTTATCATGGCCTTGTGCTGACCCACTGTTGTTCCCCACCCCACGCCCCTCCCAGGTCAAACTTTTTTCACTGTGTTTATAAGCTTCTGGGGGTTTTCAGTTCCAGTTTTCTGGAAAGATCAGGTTTCTGGGGATTTTCAGTTCCTGTTCCCCTCCTTGCCTAGATTCAAAGCCTTTTTCTTAGCTCTGTGGCTCTTAGAATTCAGAATGCCCTGTCTACAAACACAAGGAACACTAACATGACTTCAATTCACAGGTATGAGGCCTGGTCACCAGTTTTGGTCAGCAAAAATTGCCTTTTTGTGTACATAGTTATATATTTAAAAGAACGTTTGCAATATTTTAAATTTTCTACATGTGGTAGGAGGATTTTCAGGTTCTCTAAATTATATTACTGGAAATAAAATGTTTCAATATTTTTAAACATCAACTCACTTTCACTTATAAATTAAAAATGCTGAATACATATCAGAGAAACAAAAATAGTACTTCTCTGTATGTACCTTATTGAAGATGTAGATTTTGACTTAATTCTTAAAGACTAGGAAGATTTGTAAGCAGCAGACAAGGGAAGGGATGGGATTATAACTGATCAGTTTCCCTAGGAGTTCCCGTGCTGGCCACTTAGCACCAACATCTAACTTTTTGGTGAGATTCAGTGCTCACAACCATGTATTTTTTTGTTTTGGGTTTTTTGTTTTTGGGGTTTTTCTGTTCTTGTTTTGTTTTGTTTTGTTTGAGAGAGAGAGAGCATGGACATGCATGAGTGGGAGAGCAGAGGAAGGGGGAGAGAGCAATCTTAGGCAGGCACCACACCCATCACGGAGCCTGATGGGGGTCTCGATCTCACAACCCTGAGATCATGACCTGAGCTGAAATCAGTCCGGATACTCAACCAATGTGCCCCCATGACCACGTGATTATTAAATCATTCATCTTCTCATGTTGAGGGGATGGGGAACTGTCACACAGCTATTCTTTATGTATGGTTCTCAACTGGGTATAGTTTTTGCCTCCCCAGAGGACATGTGGGTGGTAATATGTGGAGAGGTTTTCCACTATCACAACTTGGTGAGAACTACTCAGATCTAGCCGGTGGAGGCCAGGAATGCTATTAACCATCCTCCGGTGAGTGCCCCCAGACACCCCCACAGCCCCCACAACAAAGAATTACCCAGCTCAAAACGACAGTATTTCTGCTACTGAGAAACCATGGTGAAAAACAAAAGTTGCTTGCAGCTACTGCCATTTATATCACTATGGAGGATCCCTCTTCCATTACTCTCTGTGAATGTTAGTATTCACTTTTTCCCCCTCTGTACATCGGCAGTCTTTTCATAAGGTGTGATGACTGGTAGTCTGCCTCTGAGAAACATCATACACATCTGAACCTCCTTGGAGTCCTTCTAGGGTCTTCTCGGCCACAAAGTGTCAAGTAGCCAAATGTAAGGGATTCACTATTCTTTTTCTCTTTCAACTAAAAAGCCCACTTCTTTTTCTCTCTTCCTGAACACCTAGCCCTTTTTCTCAGTGTCATGGACCAGGTACCTGGCCCTGGAATCTGAGAGGTCTTAACTCTCGCCTGTCTGGCTCTAGGCAACATGACTACCTTTCCTGACCTTAATTAGTCCTCCCAAATTTCACTTGATACCTTAATCTGAATATCTATTCCTTCAGTGACTGCTGTGTGTAACTCCTTGTCTCACCAGGACCTCACCAGGCCAGCTGCTCACACTTGAACATGGTAAATAAAATTTGTCATTGGGAGAGCCTACCCCAACATTACCAGGATGGCCAAGAAAACTGCCCACTGACGTTTTGATTTTAACCTCTTTGGTTAAACTATAATACATTGATTGAGATACTAAACACTATAATATGCAAAGCAAAAGAAAGAAAAATAAAAGTAACAATAAAGAAATGCTCTAATTGCTATAACGCAAGCAATAAATTTCAAATACTGATAATAGGAAATTTAGTTCAGTGATGTAAAAAAAAACCCCATTATCAAGAGTTTTAAAACCCAGTGATATCAGGAAGAAAAAAAAAACCTTTTATTCTTAGTCAAGTCAATTATATTTTCACCAATATATTCATTATCTCTGCAAATGCAATTTCTAAGAAAAACGTACTTAAGAATAAGGCGATTAAAATAGTTTTGTTTTCATTGTTTCTGAAATTTTTACATGGTTTCAAAAATAATGTGTTTCGTTAAAATAGATA
Organism: Ailuropoda melanoleuca; assembly: GCF_002007445.2. Lineage (NCBI taxonomy): Eukaryota > Metazoa > Chordata > Mammalia > Carnivora > Ursidae > Ailuropoda > Ailuropoda melanoleuca. Next base: position 111,613,454 of record NC_048220.1, on the reverse strand, counting down.
TAATTGTTTTAATAATGCTGTTGAAGGAAATGATTAATTAGGCATGAAGAAAGACAGCATGTATAAAGAGTAACAGCATGGCCCCTGGCGTTAGACCGCCTGGATTCAAAACCAAGCTCTGACTTATCAGCTGGGACCTTGGTCAGTTCACTTAATTTCTTTATGCCTCCTTTTCCTCATCTGCAAATTGCAAATAGTAGTAGTACCCACTGCACAGGGTTGTTATGAGGACTAAATTAAGTTATATTTAGAAATATAAACATTGTATGAAGTCCGGTCCACGTGTCTGTTAAGTAAATAACTAGCAACATTTTAAAAACATAAAATAAGTAAACAACCAGGCTTCCATGAATCAAAGGTCATGTTTCCCCTTCTCCCAGGCACAGGACCCTGTGTTCCCCCAGTCTCTAGCATGCTTGGTAAATAAGCTGCTAAGAACTAGACCAATGTCATGCTGGTCCAAAATGTGCAACTAATGTATTATACTTGAATCTCTCTACAAGAAACATTTCATCTCTAATTTCTAAAAGGGCCTGAGGGAAAGAGAAAATAGTAAGGACAACGCAGAAATATATGCAATTCAAGTGAACAATAATATGACAACATGAAAACATTCCATTCATAAAGGAGATTAAAAATCCTAGTGACAGCAGTAAGAAGAAAGCCTATGGTTCCTCGTAAGCATAAATATATCTTCAGATTAAACTTCTATATTTCAGGAAGGCAGTTCCTAAAACCAAACTTTTTGATGGGAAGGCAATCAGAACAACAACTACATGAAAATGCAACCGTGTCGGCCACAGCTTGGAAATCCAGTCTTTCAAAATGAATGTCAAAAATCTTTTCTTTCGTCAAATAAAAACAAATCCAGATTTATATAAGAAGAGATTTTATTCAAAAAACCTATTGCAATAAGGAAGATGCTCCAAACTTTGGATCTGTCTGCAAGCATCTCAAAATCAAACAGAAAATGCTTTCTTTTTATAGGGAGGGGTAAGCAGGCTAGCAGGAACTTTTGAGAGGAAATGGGACAAACTAATTGGGGGTCAAGCATTAGTGCTTGCTTTGGGGCAAACCAAAGTTCAGGGGCCTGGGAGGAAGAAAAACCTTGACTAACGTTTGATCAAGCTAAGGCGGAAGGTAACTAACAGACAACTATGAATACTTGGTCTCTTCCTAACAGCAAGAACACTGGTTTTAATAGTAGAATTACAATAAAAGAGTAGTTAGGAGTTAAACCTCCAAACAGGTTAAGTAAATAACAAGCCCCATATCAACTAAAATGTCCACATTTTTCCTCTCTTCCTGGACACCTAACCCTTTTTTCCCCAGGGTCCTTACTGGGTATGTAAGGGGTGTGCTGCTGCCAACATTACCTGGATAGCCAAAGGATTTGCAAACTTATGTTATCATTCGGCTTTCTCTTAAAAAAATTTCATCTGACAAGGAAATCAATAACGAGAACATGAAAACATGGCTTCAAAAATTATTTGAAAGGCAACATATTTACCAGTCAGTGATACGTTAAATTTATGTCTCTCCAAGGAAAGGTTAGAATATTTTGTTGTCATTTCTTCTCGGATTGGTAGACTTGTAAGAGGTGAAGCTATAAGAAAAAAGAAAATGTGATTGCATATTATTATCAAGATGAAATGACTACAAGCTAGTCTGTAACAGCTAAAAAGTATACAATTAATGAAAAAATAAAATTAATTAAAAAAATAACAAAGGAGTGTTGTAAGTGCTTTTTTTTTTTAAGGTTTTATTCATTTTTTTGAAAAAGAGAGAGAGCACGAACAGAGGGGAGAAGCAGAGAGAGAGGGAGAAGCAGACTCCCTGCTGAGCAAGGAGCCCTACTTGGGGCACAATCCCAGGACCCCAGGATCATGACTTGAGCTGAAGGCAGATGCTTAACCAACTGAGCCACCCAGGTGCCCTGTAATTACTTTTTACAATCAAGAATAAACTCCAGGGGCGCCTGGGTCGCGCAGTCGTTGGGCGTCTGCCTTAGGCTCAGGGCGTGATCCCGGCGTTATGGGATCGAGCCCCACATCAGGCTTCTCCACTGGGAGCCTGCTTCTTCCTCTCCCACTCCCCCTCCTTGTGTTCCCTCTCTCACTGGCTGTCTCTATCTCTGTCAAATAAATAAATAAAATCTTTAAAAAAAAAAAGAATAAATTCCAAATATTGGAATAGGGACTGAGAACAAACAGGAGTTGTACAAAATCATAAAAAATTGTTCTACCAAAAAAGGGCAGTGCAGTATCAGGTGGGAGATGGGGGAAGCATACCTTTCATTCATATGAGAAAGACAGAAACAGTTCTTAAGACTAAAGGACAGTTAAAGACTGGACAAATCACTGGATAAAACATGTTACTGGCTCAGTAAATGTGTTTATAATATTTTAAATTCTAATTATACCTGTAACATTGTTCCTAAAATAGACAACTATTCTTACTCATTTAAAAAATCTGAGATTACTTTTGAACTACTGGAATCCAAAACTGTGAAAAAGAAAGCCGAGCTGAGTTGCAGCACAGAATGCTTTACTTATTTTTCCATAGCACTGTCATCGACTCATTTGATAGCATCTTTAATTTTCCTGCCTAAAGGTCTTCCAGCGAATACACAAATTCCCCCTTCAATGCAGGGAGATTTGAATGGACGCACCAGCAAGAACCGATGAAAACATAGGAGTATCTGCCAATCGAAATGAACCCTCCTTTCTTGTCAGGTGTCCCTCTTCTAGAGAGTCCTTCTTAGGCTTCCCACGTCTGGCCAGCCGCCCCCTCCCAGCACACAGAGCACACTGCCCTCATTGCAGTAGATTCCCACACACTGTGTTCTAATTCTATGAGGTACTGGCATGTTTCTCCCACCAGACCATGAGCAAGGATTAATAATTTATGGGGCAAAATCCAATGGCTTACTTAAAAATAAAAACTTTTTGGGACATTGTATTATTTGAAAGGCAACACATTTACCAGTCAGTGATATGTTATGACTCTCCAAGGAAAGGTTAGAATATTTTGTCATCATTTCTTCTCGGATGGGTAGACTTGTAAGAGGTGAAGCTGTAAGAAAAAGAAAACGTGATTGCATATTATTACCAAGATGAAATGACTACAAGCTAGTTTGTAACAGCTAAAATCCTATTTTGTATACTATTCATGATAAACAACGTTTTCAGGAAGCTCCGAGGAACTAGATCTCATACATTCACAGATATTCAGAAATATATTGGGCTATTAAATGTGACCAAATTTCCAACTTTTTCTAAGTTCTTTTCTTTACGGAAAAATCCCTACTGATTTACAAGTAGCTTTTAAAAAAATATTGTCTTAGCCTACCATTTGTAGTTTCTTTATAAAACATAAAGGAAGACACTGAAGAATGAGATAAGAGTGCCAAAAAAAAGACAGACATGAAGAGGCAAAAAGAAGATGAGTGAACAAAGAGAGACAGAGAGACCATAATAAAGGGCATAAAATGAGGACAGAGAAGAAAAAATGGATGCACAGTGAGAGTTTCTGCTGTTTATTTTTCAGCTTCAGTTACACACCAGGCGACCCTCTACCAACCTGACTTTTGGTTCTCCTCCGTTGCTTCCCATCTTTTCAAAACCTTTATTGAAAAAAAAAGTTTCCATTTCCTCCCTCCCACTCTGCTCGAAACAACTACTCCTCCTCCTCCTCCTCCTCCTCCTTCTTCTTCCTTTTTTGTACATTGGCTGCTGTTCTTTGTGGGGCACCAGAACTTTCCTCCCATAAAAACTACCCCAACTCTATCAAATAAGTCAGAAAAGGGGGAAGGCTTATGATTATAGTCTTGGCTGCACTCTTACAACTTTCTCATTCCATTTGAATTAAACCTGAGCCTTTTTAAATTTCATTTTCTTAATACTCTGCTCAGAAACTTACTCCTAGTGCAAGATTAGATTTCCAGTTCTTTTCTGACATGTATGAAAAATATTATCAAAGTTAGTGATCACCTTTGTTGCCTCAGCTTACGCACAGCTTTTACAATATTGCCTAATAAAAAGATATATCTAGCAGAACCTCGCTCTCCAGTAAGCTGTGTTCCAAAGGCTTGATCACTTCTAAAGCAGCTTTGGAAGGTGGAGTGCACTTTCTCATGAAGTAATCCTTTAACGAATTTAATATGTAAATCATACCACCCTCTGAGAGTGATTACACAGGAAAATATGCCCTGAGTTTCTCATTGGGCTATCAAGAATACAAAACATTTCTTCCACACACATCTAATATTCATTCATTCATATTCTTTCTGTCTCTCTCTCTCTCTGTCTCTCTCTCTCTCTCACACACACACACACAATCGCACGCACACGTGCACACAAACATACACACACAGAGTCAAAAAAGGCTCCTATCAACATTCTTTTTCTGATGAAAAAAATTTGTTTTTCCATTCTTGAGCATAGCTCACTTAGAGGTTGTATTTAAGAGGAAATATCTTTGGAAGATGAAAGCAGATGCTATTGACTTACAGATAGGAAGCCAGGAGGGTGCGGATGGGAAGGAATGAGCTGTTCTGTATCATCCGTTCTGTGAAACTCGCAAAACTTAAGCTTTAATGTCTTTGGTTCCTTGCTAGGGAATTCTCTTTTCTTGGCCTAGCCTCCTGCAGAGCTGAATATAATTGTGAGGGTTCTCATCACACTCTTTATCCCTAAAACAAGCCCATAATCCTTTGAGATGGTCTAATATCATTTATTCATATTATTAGTAGCAGTATTCACACTATCAACAGCAATAAGAAAGTGACATAAGCTGAAAATGTGTTTTATTCCTTCTTCTTATTCATTTAAATAAGTGACTACAGAGAGCAGCTGATACATGCTTGATGCTGGTACAGAGTATGAAGTTAGGTAAACTTGGTCCCTATAGGGCCACATGGATCATAATAATATTGATTTAGGCCCACAATTTGTAATTGAGGATCATTAAAATTTCAGAGGACCACCCATTCACAGTATTAACCATAACTAGCCCGTGTATTTTCCAACTTGGCAAGTGAGCTGCAGAGGACAAAGCGTGATTTACGTCTTTGAGAGACTCTGGAGGTGGAACAGAGGTGGAGATAATGCCACGGAGATGAGCTCAGAGGCTGGGGTTATTTTGCCATTTCTCAGTATCAGGACTGGCTGGGAGAGCCTACCTGTATTAGCACAAGAGAAGAGAGGTCCGGACTTGGCTTGGGCAAAATCTACGCTTACAGAAGCTGACAGAATAGAAGGGAAAAGAAAAGCCAAGCTTCAAGAGTAGGGAAGTTTGGGTAGCTCCAGAATATACTAACTGTTATGACCACTTCCCACTGCCAGTCTATATATTAAAACTACAGACATCCATACATCGGCCACCACCTGTCCCCTAACGTCATATCCCCTCTAAAGCATTTATCGTGATCAGGTTCCAGATTCCCCTGAACAAGCCCCAAGTGCAAAAGAACATGTATAACTCTTGCAATTTTTTTTTGCCTTGGGAAAAGCCCCTTCCAGAGGCAATGTACACCCATCTTGAGAGGAAAAAGCAGGGCCCTCTACAGAAGGTGTTAGAAGAGTAAAAGTGAGAAGTTCTTTGCTTAGCCAAGATTTTTTTGTTTTTAATCAAAGAAGTAGGAATGTAAACCTTATTGCCTTCTGTAGGAGGACAAGTGGCAGGAGGCAGAGATTGGTGTTTAAAGGAAATTGGCAGGAGAGTCAGGCAGATGTGGTTTGAATACTTCCCCAAAAGGATTAGGCTGAGTCACCAAAAGAAACACAAAATGGAGAGGCTGGAATTTGGAATCCTTAATCCAAGCTCTGCCTCTGACTTGTTACTCGGGGGTTCATTTCATGGAGAAAAGAGGGAGGATCAGAAGAGTCTAGTATTGAGTGATGGTGCCAAGATCACAGCACACATTCCGCAAGTTATCGCGCTCACCCTTCTCTTAATCATTGCCGGTAACTTTCCACCCGGCCTTCTTTTACAGTTAGTGAAAAAATGCCACATAAAAGAGTAACATCTAATAGTTTTTCTAAAGATTAAAGATTTTTCTCCCTCTGCAGGGGCGATGGGTCATGAGGGTGCCGCGCGTCAAAGAGCTGAATAACAACCTAATCTTCACCTATTATTAGTGTGTGAAATAGCAAAATGGCCTCTACTGAAATACCTTTCACATACTACATTTTAAAATAGACATTGCTAGATGGGTTTATAATTCATGCTGTTAAGATTTTTAAAAGAAATAAACATGCTATAATTTCTACTTAAAATATTAATGTAGCATTTTTACATATTTAATTCCAGAGCTGCATTTTAATTGAAGTAAATTGGGAAGAAAAAAAAGAGGGTAAGTAACACTAGAACACTGCATTGGGTCTTCAGATTTGCTTTTCTCTAAATCAAAAATAAGTTCAACCACACCTCTTTTTAAGAATAAGCATTTTCTCTCAACCCCCCCAAATATCTTCATTATATTTCATGATCTTGGAAGGGTCTGGACTTCATTTAGAGAAAGGTGTAAGTAAAAGCTATTATTAGGATAAATATCATTCTCTCTCTTTTTCTCTCTCCTCCATATAATGTACTGACTGCTACCAATATGTATAATTAACAATATTTTTAATAAATCTTAATTTTAGCATACTGATACACAGTATTATCAATGTGGAGCCCAATGACAAAAATACTATAGGAATGGATAATATATACTATTTGTAAAACAGAGGTTTGGAATTCAGAATATATTTCCTCATGGAAGCAATGCTATATATAACCACGAGATCCCATGCCAAATTGTAAAAGCCATTTAAGCCATGATATGGCTAAACAATAGCATTAAGGTATCTAATTACCAATATTTCTAATCAAAAGTGCTTTTAGAGTTCTACTTCTGGAATCTAGGAATACAGTATTCCTATCCCATCTGCAATGGCAGTAGTAGAAAGAAGAGAAGGGGAGAATAAAGCTATATTGATTCCCAGACACTATAATCCACAGAGAGTTTGTCAAGAAAAGAGAAAAGAAGGTTTGGCAAGAAAATAAATTCCTGATGGGGACATTAATAAGTCAGACTTTCTAAGTCAGGGACAGATTAAAAAAACAAACAGGAAGCTCATGTTTTTTCTACATAAAATGAAAACCATTGGGCAAAAAGGCCATTTTTAGGGGCGTCTGGGTGGCTCAGTCGGTTAGGTACCCAACTCTTGATTTCAGCTCAGGTCATGATCTCAGGGTTGTGAGACTGAGCCCTGCCTGGGGCTCTGCACTGGGCATGGAGCCTGCTTAAGATTCTCCCTCTTTCCCTGCCCCTCCCCCCACTCCACTTGCGCACATGCACACACACTTTCTCTTAAAAAAAAAAAAAAGGCCATTTTTAGACCAACAACAACAAAAAAAAACCCTGAAGAACAATTAAAAAGCCTAATAACAAGAACAGCAGGCACTTTTACAAAGCCTTGTAAAACTGGTTTTAAACCTTGGCCATATTGAAATATAAACAAATTGATCTTTTCTTTGAAATAGGATTATTCCAATAAAATACATTTTGAAGGGCGGTGTAAAAACTCTTGTTTCAACCTACCTCTAAACGGTCATTAAGATATGTTAACAGTGAATCTCAGGCCTAAACTCTTAAAAAATAAAACCCCAAAAGTCTGACTAGAATTTCTGCTCTTTCTAAAGACTGTGGGTATTTCAGATGTCTCACCCACTAGGTTATTCTTTGATAAGACTAAGATTCTGTTCAGTGGTTCTCCACTGGGGGTGACGTTTGCCCTCCCCAGGACATTTAGGAATGTCTGGAGACATTTGGATGTCTCAACTTGGAGGAGGCTACTCCTTGCATCTAATCGGTTACAGTAGTTTCCTAGGGTTGCCGTAACCAATTACCACAAATGTGGCAGCTTAAAACAACAGAAGTTTATTCTCTCATAGCTCTGGAGGCTAGAAGCCCGAATTCAAGGTGCAGGGCCTTGCCGCCTCTGAAGGCTCTAGGGAAGAATCCTTCCTTGCCTCCTCCTAGCTTTTGGTGGTTGCCAGCACTCCTTGGCATTCCTTGGCTTGTAGGAAGCCACATCACTCCCATCTAAGGCTCCATCTTTACACAGCCATCTTCCCTTTGAGTGTGTCTGTCTCTGTATCCAAATTTCCCTCTCGTTTCTTTCATGAAGACCACAGTCTTTGGGTTAAGGGTCTATCCTAATCTAGGATGACCTCATTTTAACTTGCAAAGACCTTACTTTTCAATAAGGTCACTTTCGTGGGTACAAACAGTCAGAACTCGAACACAACTTTTTTGGAGACACAGCTCACCCACTACATAGGAGAGGCCAGAGATGCTACTAAGCATTTTGCAGTGACAAGCCCCCACAACAGAGAGCCATCCAGCCCCAAATGTCAATAATGTCAAGGTCAAGAAACCCCGATTTCAAAGCAGGTACATCCACAACTCTGATTCTTCAACGGGATGATTTTTAATAATCTTCAGATGGCCCTGTGGCCCTGAGGTCCTGTTCTATATACGTTAGGTGTAGATATTTTAAAGCAAGAACATTTCTGGCCACCCTTTTTTGCTGGCCACACCCTCCCGCCAGGGGCCTATTTTGAGGACCTTTCAGGGAGAGGCACTAAGTGCTGGATGGAGTTTTGAAATGCAAGCCAGGAAATCTGTTACAGCTATTAGCCAGCTCCAGACGCTCTGCTACATCATGAAAGCACTTTGGGCTTCAAGATCAATCAGATGAGATATCTGCAGTCCCTTTCAGGATCTCAGAACTATGTCATTATAAGGCTATAAAAAAAGATTCTATTTTGGGGGTAGAGATACATTAGTAATGATATAATCACAACTTGAAAAATTGTAGAAAAATGTTATTTTCAATTAAAAGAATAACACCATTTTCAAAGATAACATCTATTATTTCTACACTGACAATATATTAGTTGAGATATTTTATTTTTGTGTGAACAGTGACTATATTTATTGAGAGTAGTTTTCTGGTTTTTTTGGTTTTTGTTCTTTTTATAAGGGGAACGTAGGGCTCCAGCACACATCCTTCCTTTCTTTCTTTTTCTTTCTTTCTTTCTTTCTTTCTTTCTTTCTTTCTTTCTTTCTTTCTTTCTTTTTCTTTCTTTCTTTTTTAAGATTTTATTTATTTATTTGAGAGAGAGAGTGAGAGAGAGCATGAGCAGGGTGAAGGGCAGAGGGAGAAGCAGACTCCCCACTGAGCAGGGAGCCCAATGCAGGACTTGATCCCCGGACTCCCAGGATCATGACCTGAGCCAAAGGCAGACATTTAACCAATTGAACCACCCATGCGCCCCTAGGGAGCTTTATTTTTAATAAAACGTGAGGCTTTTTCTTTTTTTCTTTTCTTTTCTTTTTAAGATTTTAAGTAATCTCTACTAGACCCAACATGGGGCTCAAACTCACAAACTCGAGATCAAGAGTCGCACACTCCACCGACTGAGCCACCCAGGTTTTTTTTCTTCTATGTCACCGTGTGTGTCCTAAGTTGTTTATCTCTATGGTTCACATTATATCGTGAAATATGGGAGGCCAATGATACGAAAGTAATTTCAAAAGAGTACAATCCAGGACAAACAGCCTCCACACTTATGATCTGTTTGAGGACAAATACTCCTTTCGAAAATGGTACTTAATTATATAAACTGATGACAGTTTCTCAACTCTCATTATGGCTTAATGTCTATGTTAAATAAAGCTGTCTCAGAAAGAGTTGAAATTCTTCTTGCTTCTTTTCAAAAGATCTGAAACAAAAGAATTTTGAGTACAGAATAAAGAATTCTTCCCCTGAACCACCTGAGAATAAGCTGCTGACCTGATGACTCGTTCCCCTCTAAAACATGATTGCACATTGCCTACCCACCCCTCCACTTCACCCCAACACTGCCATTAAAGTTGGGAAATTGACATTTATGCATTACCATTTCATCCCACACCTTATCGAAGTTTCAACAAAAGTCCTAAAGATGTACTTTTCAGCCAAAGGCTGCAGTTCAGAATTACATGCTGCCCTCATGTCCCCTCTATTCTCCTTCGCTCTGTCTCAGCTTTACACATTCTTGACCCTTGGGACCAGGACAGTTCCAGTATGGTTATGCTGCAATATAATTAGATTTGGAGTAGACCTTTGGCAAATATATCACAATGGTGATGTGTTCTCATGACATCCTATCAGATGGCCCATAATTTTTATTCCTCTCTTTGCTGATGGTTTTTACTTTGATCATTTGTTTAAAGCCATGTCTGCCAGGCTTCTCCACAATAAGGTCATTCTTTTTCTCTTTTCATCAATACTACTTTATGAATTTTGTGGGAACTTACTTCAAAAGTATGTAGTATTTTGTGCCTCATCAAACTTTCAATTGACTCATTTAATTAATTTATATCAGTATGTACCCATGAATACTTGTATTATTCAGTGGGCATTATTCAGTGGATACTAATGGATACAAGTCCATTAGTATTATTATTTATGTATAATATATTATGTTATATTATTATCAGCTTGTCCCAGATTTGTCCAGTGGGAGCCCTCTCGCTCTTGTATCTTTTTGACGTGGCCCATCATTCTTTGAGCACTTCATTGCTCTCTGGCACAAGAGGTTCAGGGCTTGTCTTACACTTTCTCCTCCCTATTCATAAAATCAGCCATTTCTCCAGGAAGTCCTAGTTACCATCAGTAAAGAATGGTATGTATGGGGCGCCTGGGTGGCACAGCAGTTAAGCATCTGCCTTCGGCTCAGGGCGTGATCCTGGCGTTATGGGATCTAGCCCCACATCAGGCTCCTCCGCTATGGGCCTGCTTCTTCCTCTCCCACTCCCCATGCTTGTGTTCCCTCTCTTGCTGGCTGTCTCTATCTCTGTCGAATAAATAAATAAAATCTTAAAAAAAAAAAAAAAGAATGGTATGTAGATTAAGATCAAGATCTGACTCATCACTATTGGGAAATCACTGCTCCACCTCAGTGGGCAGAGCTAATACGTGCATGTATATTCATACACACGTATATATAAATATATGACATGTACACATTATACATATATTTACACACATACGCATTTGTATCTGTTTATATAGATATAGACATGAAAAATACATCATGACAGATCTTAAGTCATGAATTTATGCTAATGCTGTCAATTGCAATCCAACAGCACAAGATTCATTCTAGTTTTCCCCCTTTCTTTATTTCCTTCTTTTAGAGAAAAACCCGAATCCTATAACCCTTACTAGCTTTACTTATTTGCTCAGTCTCCCTGTATGCAACTAATCTCCCATTGCCATTGCCACTCTTGACCCCAAAGAAATGTCTTCCACACCCACTCAGGCTCTGACATCCTCCACTGCTTGCTCTTCTGCATGCCTAACCGACACCCCCGATCAGAATGAGACACCACAGTGTCGGGCTGCCCGTGTGTAGAAGCTGTCACTCTGCTCAGCTCTGAGGCCGAGATCTAGGTGCCTCCTCTGCAGGAGGACCCACCTCACCGCGCTCAGCTCTAGTACTCCACATGGGGCCACTCCCCTACCCCGACGCCCTCCCGACCTGGCTCAGCCTCTACTTCCCTGATCTGGGACCTCTGGCTTCCTCCAACAAGGGAGGTTGCCTCCCTGCATTCCCCAACCTAATGATTATAGGACTGATTCCCAGAAGGAAGAGAAGGAGACAGGAACAAGAGGTGGGGACAATAGAACAGGAAGAGGCAGAGCCAATTGAACTAATGCTTAACAAACGTTTATATAATTGTAAATGTGATGATAATTTAGGGTCACAATTTTGATGCATCAGATACAACTCCATTAAAGATAAGGCTATAGTTAATCTGTTCCTTTAAACAATTTAAATGACTTGAAACTGCTTAAACGCTGCTGAAGTTTTTCTACTTAGGCACAAACTAACACAAGTCAAAGCGTGTAGGTGCTTGAATAATATTTGTTCTCACAAATATTTATTGCTAGGCAGGTGCTGTGTGTGTATGTGGGATGGGGAGTGTCTCTAGAAAGGAAGGTGGGTGATCAAGAGAGTATAGAAGCAATGTCCTCCAGAAGCTAAAAGTGATTATTTCAAATGATCCCCTGCAAACACATTTTTAAAAAAATAAACATGACCCCTTCCCTCAATTTATTCTACTTAAGAGTAATAATAATGATGTTTAAATATTCCAATTTATCTAATATTTGCTTTTATAAAGTTACTTTACCTTTCTTATTTAATTGAAATTGCTTAAAAGAATTAAGGCGAAGACTGTGCCTAACTTTATTCTAGAACTCCAAGTGTGTTAGTATGCCCTTCACTTCCAATCAAGCATTTAGATCCATACGTCATGCTCGGTCAGTGGTTCCAAACTTTCATAGACATAGCCAGTTATCTCAGACAGACAACTGAGTATTGTGTTTAAGAAAACAGGCAATGGGCCCCCCCCCGGGGGGGGGGGGCATCTGGCTGTCTTAGTCAGAAGAGCAAACTACCCTTCCTCTCAGGGTCATGAGTTCAAACCCCATATTGGGCTCAGAGCTTACCTAAAAATATAAAAAAAAAAAATAAAGAAAACAGGCGTTGGAGTCAGACTGAACAATGCTAAGTTTCCTGCTCTGCTACTTAAATAATTATATATTGGGCAATTATTTAATCTCCCTAAATTCCAAAGTCCTCATCTGAAAGTCAGGGACAGTAAAAGTTAACCCATAGGGTTATATACTGCACAGTGCAATGCCTGGCACATAGTGGTTATATAGTAAATATGATAAATTATAACCATTTTTATTATTAAAATTTGGCCCAAAGTCTTAGGCTTAGAGAACACCTATGTCCAAGTAGTTCAAAGGACCTAGATAAAAAAACACCCAGTAAACTTCATAATAGCCTCTTTAGCAAAGAGGAAACTGAATCTCACAGAGATCCACACAGAGTCTATAAAATGAGGTAAGGGTGCTTCACAATTTTTAGTTCTGCCTTAAAATGAGATACTAACTTCATACCTTTCAAACAGCACATCATTCTACAATTTTAACTTAAGTGGAGCTAAGAGGCCAGACTGACATTGTGTACACACAGACACTTGCCATACTACATCCATCATCCCATTTATTTACAACTTTGTTAATTTATTCCACTTTCATTTGTTTCCTACCTTTTTCCTCTTTAGAAGTCTGCTCTGAATGTCAATTTAAACCTGACTCCCTGCTACCAACAGTATAAATAACCCAGGAGTGCACTCTCTAGGCCCTTATAATTTTAAAGCATGGTGTTCAACCGCTTAGGATCACGTGATTAAAATCACAAGGGAGCTTTCAATACTTGACTTCCAGGCTAAATCCCAGGCCAACTGAATCAAAAATTTTGAGGACAGGATCCAGCTAGCAGTTGTTAAAGCTCCCAGATAATTCCAACACAGAGCCAAGTGGGAGAACCCCAGTTGTAGAACTCACCCAGAACGCAATGGTCCTCAGAGCTGCCACAGTGTAAAGTGAAAGAGGAGTGAATCTAGGAATAGCCCCAAGCCCCAAGTGAATCTAGGAAAAGCCCCAATTTGTTCCTTGTAAATAATATAAATGAAAAAGAGGCATGTGGCTAGGAAGTGGGACAAGGAAATTTAGGAACTGAAGTAACCCAAAATGTTTTGTCTAAATTGTTAACATCTAGGCCTTTTAAAGGACAGCTGTAAAAACTGAATGATCGTATCCTTTGATTATCTTACTATCCTTATGATACAAAAACTCTACATGCTGTAAGTTCATAAAAGTGAATTCCTGTGAAAGTCTGAAAATCTTGTGTAGAGTATCTTAATTTTAGTTGCTGATAGGCACTATTTGCTAACTGATTGGCAGTCTACTGTCCTAATTAGCTGCTAAACGTTGAAAATGTTAACACAAAAACCTGCATTAGAAAGTAGATTGGATGAAATACTTTGAACATTAAAAGTAATTATAAACAGGTGAAGCTAAAATGGCAAATTTGGTGTTGGTTTTGGTAATGTTTTGCACATAGATCCCTCTTTCAAAGTTTCTTAAACAATCAAAACGAAACCACAAAAAATTCGCTTTCAAATACCATGGTGTAAAAGAAGATACACACATTATCCAACGAGCTGTGGGCTTTGCTTCGTTAGTTGGTTGTGGTTTGCTGTTATTTCAACTCAATTCTTAAAAAAAAACATCCTCAAAGCCAACCCACCTGCCAGGCAGGGAGGTGATATTTAAACCTACTATCGATTCAAGAGAAGGGAGTTGGCCTTGGGGAACGTGGCTTTCAGAAACCATGCCGCTTTTTCAGAAACCAAGTCGCTACCTTGCTCCCGCCCGCACCCTCACACCCTGCCGCCCTCGTCCTTGGAACACCCAGACACTGCCCTACTACCAACGCCCCCGACTCGCGAGGCGCTCTTCGCTCCAGATTCCATCCCTGGAGTGGAGGGGCCCCATCCCTGGAGCGGAGGAGCCCCATCCCTGGAGCGGAGGAGCCCCATCCGCTCCACTCTCCTCGCCCAGCTTAGACAACCCAAGTCTGTCCAATGGGAGGAGGCGGCCGCCGCTCGCCACCCACCGTCGCCAGCATCCCCGCGCCTCTCCCCACCACCCCTGCCCCGGCGCGTAGGCCAAACCCTCAGCCCACAGGCACCCAGCCTGGCGCGTTCCTTCCTGCGCACAGTCCTCCGCAACCCGGCCCTGCAGCCTCCGCACCTGTGGTATTGCCGTCCGCCCAGCTCCGGCGCACCGCAGCGAGAAGGCACAAGAGGAGCAGCCGCGGCAGCAGCGGCGGCGGCTCCCGGAGCCCCCGCAGGTCGGGCAGGGCGCGCATGGCGCCGGCGGGTCAGCAGCGGTCCTCGGGCACCGCCGTCGGTGGCCGAAGTTTCTGCGCACACTCGCCGGTGGCTCGGCGCCGGCTGCCTGGCCCGGGGGCGGGACACGCGACAAAAGGCAGAGTGGGAGGGGCCCGGCCGCCTGCCCTCCCCCCTGAGACGCTCTCTCTGAGCCCGAAGCCGACCCACGACTGCGCCCCGTCCTCCATCAATTATGCAGCACGCTGGCCGCCGCGGGCGGGTCCGGATGTGCAGTAGCCACCTCCGCGCCGCATCGTCCGTCTCCTGCCTCCGCCCTCCCGGCGCGAGCAGGTCTGGGCGCCAGCTTGCTTAAGACGCGGCAGGTGATGTCTAGCTCGTCTCCTGCAGGAAAGCTTGAAACTCCTTGTGTGTGTGTGTGTGTGTGTGTGTGTGTGTGTGTGTGTGTGTGTGTAGATATCTATCTATCTATCTATATCTGCCTTTGCAGTTCGTCTGAGGCAGAGTTCCCTTATTGACTTCGATGGGACAGATGAGAGGAAGGAGAACACTTTTCCGCTCCCCCGGGACATCCCTGGGTTATTAAGGAGATTTATGCTTGCGCAGGTGGAAGGCGCTATCCAGCTGCCCTGCATCCTGGACGACTCTTTCTCTGCTCTTCGTACCAAACGCGCACACCTTCCCCTCTAGTCTCTGAAGGTTTAACCGGTTCTCTCCAGATTAAGGTTTCAGAGTCCCAAGGCCCCACAGTGTCTGTTTTTCTTTTCCTATTGTTTGCTTAGCCTAACAGCTTTTAAGGAGCCACCTAGAGGTCAAGAAATAAAAACTACCGAAAGTAGATACTGTGTAAACGACACAAGCCTGCGGACCTTTGTCAAACTTAAACACTGTTTAAGATAATACTATCACCTACCCCGCAAGGCTGTAGCTCGCAATTTTCAGTGCTCCCGACCAAATAAAACTAAAAGCTATCAGAGAGGGGAGGAGAAATCTCCATTCTAACACAAAAGAGCAGTAAGATCTGATGATTCTCCAGGGTGTTATAACACCGTTTATAACATTAAAATATTTTTAAAAAGCATTTCTCATAAGTCTTGTTCCCTCTTCCTTTGTTCTTAGAATGCCAAGTTTGATATTCATAAATTTATTACATATCAGTGTCAAAAAAAATAAAATTGAGGGGCGCCTGAGTGGCTCAGTTGGTTAAGCAGCTGCCTTCTGCTGGGGTCATGATCCCGTGGTCCTGGGATGGAGTCCTGCACCAGGCTCTCTGCTTAGCAGGGGAGTCTGCTTTTCCCTCTCCCTCTGCCCCCTCCCAGCTTGTGCTCTCTCTCTCTCTCTCTCTCTCTCTCACTCTCTCTCTTTCAAGTAAATAAATAAAATCTTTTTAAAAAATTGAAAGAAAATGTCAGACACAGTGATGCCTGGTGGTTCAGTTGGTTAAGCATCTGCCTTCAGCTCAGGTCATGATCCCAGGGTCCTGGGATGGAGTCCAGCATGGGCTCCCTGCTTGGTGGGGAGCTTGCTTCTCCCTCTGCCTGCCACTCCCCCTGTTCTTGTTCTCTCTCCCTCCCTCTGTCTCTGACAAATAAATAAATAAATCTTTTAAAAGATGTCAGGCACAAATTTTGAGAACTGAAGTGCTAAACAAGGGCTATGCTCACTTCACAGAGGAATGGTTAATTTTTAATTGGTAGGTATTACTAAAATATGCCTGTTTCCGGTTCAATATTATAAAGGGAAAATTTCAGAGGAATGTAGATTATTTAAATTGGTGTTAAGAGAATATGAGTAATACAATTCATTAAGTGTAGTAATATCTAATTAATGTTAAATATCTGCCAAGGGTCAGGCACTGGGTTCAGAAGAGGCTGCAGATACTGCAAGAAGTATGCACATGCATACGTGTGCGTACACACACACACACTAATCTAGAGAACTGTTTATCTGTGAACTACAAATCTCAGGAAAGCCTCTTCTCAGTGAAAAAAATATGGTTATGATGATTAACCCTTTCTGAACAAAGCCTTTTTAGAGACCCTGTAGGATTAACATTTTACATCAGGACTCCCTTAGGACCTTGACCAGACTTGCTAAACCCATATTGCCTGACCAATGGTTGCTAAATCACACCCGTCTCGCTGCCCTGCATCCTGTCTCAGGATTAACTACAATTATTTGTCTATACCTTCAGAGTTTTAACAGTGAGCACTTCCCCAAACAAGCTAAACATTGACTAACCTTCCCCAGTTGGTCCTATAAGCTCAAATTCACTTTACTTCAAATGAACTGACCTCATTTAAAGAAAAATCATCTTCTCCATCGAATCAATGTGTTCCTGAATTAGGAAAAAGTGACTTGCCTAAGCTGAAACTAATTCCCAGGCCCTGAGCCAAAGGCAGACGCTTAATGACTGAGCCACCCAGGAGCCCCTTAATCTTTTATCTTTAAAACCAGCTTATATGATACCCTCCTTGTATGGGTTTTTCTGACCTTTCTAGTCCGAATTGACCTTTCCTTGCATGGTGAGTTAAATATGGCCACAAATACGTTGACACTGTCCACGTCATGAGGGGGAAAGAGGTTCCTCTCTTCAAGCTGGGTGGTCTCTGTGACCTCTCTGACCTAACAAATGTCGCAACAGTAACATTGTGTGAGTTTCCTAAAGCAAACCATAAGAGCACCCACTTCCTTCCTCCTTGTTCTTACAAGAGAGCTGCCAGGAAAGAAGTATAACTACCTTGAGATCAACATGCCGTGAGAAACCCAAACCACATAGAGAGACAGGAACAGTGAGATGACATGCAGAGGGGCCAAAGAGCAGCAAGGTGCTAGATTTGTGAGTCTCTTCTCGGAGCCTCAGGCAAGGCCAGGCCCTAGCTGAGTACCACGCAGTGATCCCAGTTGATACTCCAGAGGGGAGTTGCCCAGCTGAGCCCTGCCTGAACTCCTGGCCCACAGGTGGGAGATAACACTGCTGTTTTAAGCCACTAAATTTTAGGGTAGCTTGTGTCACTGCTCCTCTGAGCTCATACTGTCCCCAGGATTAATTTGGTAATTAATAATTTATAGCCTTGTGACGTGATCTTCATTGTTGGCTTCAAGTTGCATTTAAATATTTTATTAGTATTCAGCTTGTTATGTGATTATATCTTCTTTCCCAACTCCATTACAACTCTTTGCAGTACCTCAAAATAGTTCTATAAGTCTTTGTATTTCCTGCAGTATCTTAAGAAAAATAGTACTTCTTGTGTGCTCTGTTTTTTACTTATTAGAGAATCAATTAGGAAATAACTTTTTTCTTTTTTTCCCTAAAACTCGTGTTTGTAGAATAATACCATAAAAACTTTATTTTTTTTTTCTTTTAGGATATAAGCTGTTGTTGAGAGAAAAGTGTGTGACAGGGTACTAGACAGGTGTGAAAATAAGAATGGGAATGTGCCTGTGGGTTACCTCTTATGGAAGGCAATATTTAATTTAAAAAAATTATTATTGAAGAAAACATTATATCAAACAGTAATATATGAGAGGGCTTGTTTCCATATATCAATGCCAACAAATCAAAATGTCTATCTTTGTCAATCTGACAGTTGACAAACAGCATGCATTTACAGTTTAATTTATATTTGTTTTATTGTAAGTTGGGGTGAGCATTTTTTATATGTGAAAATGTCATGTCCAATTGTTGTTGCCAACAACAAGATCCAGCCTGACTAGTTTTAGCAGAAAAATAAGCACTTAAATGTTATTAGGTACTACTTGGGATTGTTGATAAAACAGACTCAGGAATAAACTTTCAGGAACACCAGGATTCATGCAGTAAACTCACCAAATATAGATACCGCTGATGCCTCCCCCATCAAACGGGATGGTTCTCAATGCCCTGCATCCCCTGCTGCCCCCATCCCTCAGGCTACCTGCGGGTCCGCCACTGACCCTTGCAATCCCTGCTGCCACCTTCACCAGCCAGATGGGAGCCCTGCTCTGTTCCTCTGCTCCTCTCCGAATCAGTCTCCCTCCCCCTGGGAGTGTCCAAGGCTAGAGCGCATGCCTGACTGCTAGCTTCAAGAGAGCTCTGACCTCGATGGGAAAAGGCAGGATTCGTAATGTGAAAATCTCCCCAAATATAGAAGGTTGTCAAAATACGACAGGAAGCCCTGAATATCCACTCCAGCCCTCCCCACTAGGACAGGCAACCTTTCTTCATACTTAGTCTTTGAAACGAAAGCAGACGCTCCCCAACTTAATACGGCATGTACTCGCTTCAAATGCAGACACCCCATTCAACCCAGAAAGAGGCCTGTCTCATTAGAAGGGGAAGTTGGATCCCTGACTTGTACAGATGCGGATTCTAAGGCTCTGGGACAGGAGCTAGTAGTATGTTCATTTAACATATGTTTTTGTAAAACTTGCTAAAGTAAACATTTTAACTGGAATTATTTAATATGACCATTTATTTCTACTCCAACTGCTCTTGCCTCTCACTTTCCCACATGTCAGATGGCATACTGTGAATGTTTTTGGGATCCTGCAAAAAAGAAGTTGAGTTAAGGATACATTTCATAGGGATTTATTATAATACAGTTTTGTGTTTGCAGTCCCTTTGGTATAGGGCCAAGTGATTGCTAGCCACCCAGGCAGAAATGGCTGAAAATGTATGCAGACCTTCTGCTGCGTGACAACTAGCACTGTGACTGAATCGAGTCTCTGGGCATCTCAACATAAAGGTGAAGAATCAGAGACCAGATCCTGATACCTTACAGTCACTTGGCCCCAGAAGTAAGTTGAGAAAGAGGGAAAAGGATGCCATTGCCAGATCAAAGGTGTATGGACTGGATTGTACCCCCCACCACCACCCAATGCCTATATTGAAGCTCTAACCCTCAGTAGCTTCCATTGTAACTGTATCCGGAGATAAGTCTTTAAAGAGGTAATTAAGGTTAAATTAGGTCATGTGGGTAGGCCCAGAATCTAATATGACTAGTCTTGGACCTAATCCAATATTGTACCCTTATAAGAAGAAGAGGGGCACCTGGGGGTTTCAGTTGGTTAAGTATCAAACTCTTGATCTCAGCTCAGGTCTTGATCTCAGGGTCGTGAGTTCAATCCCCATGTTGGGCTCTTCACTGGGCATGGAGCCTACATTAAAAAAAAAAAAAGGAAGAAACACCAAAGTAAGCGCGCAGACACACACACACACACACACACACACACACACACACACACACACAGAAAAGGCCATGTGAGGACATAAAGAGAGGGCAGCCATCTGCAGGACTAGGAAAGAGGTGTCCGAAGAATCCAAACCTGCTTCCATCATTTGTCACTGTCTATTTAGTTTTTGGTAATAACTTTTGCAAGTATGCCTTTTGTCTTGTGCATTATCACCAAAAATTATTTGTTATGTCATCAAATTAACCAGTCTTTTTAAAAAATAGCTTTTGTTTTTGTCATAGCTAGAAAAGGCTTCATTGTTTAAAAAAAAAAGTCATTCTATGTTTTCTTCTAGTATTTTCTGCTCTTTTTTATGTTTGAAATTTATGTTAATATAAATGTTAATCTCTACAAATGTAAAATTATTATGTAAATTTATGGTAATAATTATGACTTATCTTCCTGTCATTTTCAGCCATCTTTTATTTTAGAATTTATGTCATGTTTGATTTTTGGCAATAAACTAACCAGTCATTTAAATAAATTGTTCATTTATTATTTGTTTAATATTCCCAACTGTTTCTTATATTTCAAGCTATGTCAAAGAAGTGACAATGTTTAGTTAAGATTATGGGGAGGAGTGGCTAACCAAACACATGAGTAAGAAGGAAAATTAAATAATCTGAATATATGCCCGATGGAAGTAAAGATGTCATACTGGACTGAATCTCAAGAGATCCAGCTCATGTTCACATTTTAGAGATGAGTCAATTTATAGAAGGCAAATTTGAGATGTCAAAGCCCTGATTCCTAAAATTTTACCTCAACATTTCCAATGCTGGGGGGGAGATGATGAGGGAGAACATTTTTCACTATAAATGATTTAAAAGTTTCAATTTTTATCTGAATATTTGACTTTTGCACAGTTTGATCTCAGAATAGAACCAATATATTACTTCCCATGAAGTTAATTGTTTTGTTAATTTTTTAAAAAATGAGAATTAAAAGTCAGATAAAACTAATTCATCTCTACAACTAGATATTTGGCCATTTGTAGTGATGTCATTGTTTCTCTTCTATTAAACTGGTGGAGAGAAGGCGTACTCTATCTTAGGATCAATATCATGTGAGGTGTTCTATGAATGTCTTTTTGAAGATGGGCAAAATCAGTCAGTAGTAACTCTGGGTTTGGGTTCTGACACAAAGCAGCTTTGTATGCATTCTGGAAGATTAATGGTTGCTAAGGAGAGTGTTTAGTTAATAAATGTAGGTTTTGTTTGTTAAGGAACTTTTGACCAAAATAGAAAGGCAGAAGGTTTAGTTCTTCTCAGTGTAGAAAATTAGCAAAAATGGAGATAGTATATGAAAAAGAGAAGCCTCTGTGTGTGGATGAGATGGCCTTGCTGATTCCTACTGGTTGAAAGAATATTTGAAGGCAGTGGTCTTGAGTCACAGCATTACCATTTAATCTTTTTGTGAATCTAGAAATAACCACCACTCCAAAGTTCGGTTTCCTTTCCTATAAAACAGGGAAATAGTACATGTCTGCCAAGGTTGTAAAGATAAAAATAAATGTTTTGGCAGTATTGCAAACTATAAAACAAAATATGTGGATGGCTGTTGTAGTGATTTGGTTGTTATTACTACTATTGTTATGGATTGCACGATAGCGGTGTTTTTTCCTTGAGGTACTTTTGTGCAAAATGCATCCAATTTGGAGCTGTGCCTTGTGCCTTGGAGCTCAGAATAAATGCTACCAAGTCACTCCAATGGATTAAGGAACAGATTTTATTGGCAAAACTTATAATGGACGTGATCACCAGAAAGAAAGTGCAAGTTGCTGATACCTCCCCTCATATACCACAATACTGTGAAGAGTCACGCTAGTGCCAGAGTACCCTCCTGGACACACGACATAGGCTTAGCACTCAGGGGAAGGACCCTATCCCACCGTTCATAGAAAGCAGCCTTTTTTATGGATTTTCTGGCCAGCACATACAGAAGTGGTAGAGAAAAATCAGCTTCCAATATACTGTGACCTTGGTGCCCATGCAAAGCTAGATGTAGGCACAGTTACTTTTTGAGGGAAAGGAAGGAAGGGTGAAAAGTAACGCTAAAATAAAGAGAAGTGTGTGAAGCTTGATTTAGAAACAGATGCCTGAACCCCCACCTGAATTGTATGTTGTTGGACAAAGGCCCTGCTCTCACCCTCAGAGAAAAGTGAAGAAACTAAAACGAAGGGTCTTTAGTCTTGGATCTGTAGAGTTGAGGGTGTGAGTACTCAGGACTGGACCCCTCATTTGTGGGGCTCAGAGCAAAACTAAAATGCAGATCCATTGTTCAAAAATTACTCATTTTAAGATGACTCCATAGAGAATTAAACCATGTGCCTGGCCCTGATTAGGACCCAGTGTGGCTGTGCAAGTTGGTTCTGCCTCTGTCTAGCTGGCAGCATGGGCACTTCACCGAAAACAGGAAGATCAGGGTCCACACCGCACTGAATGCTGGATGCTAAGAACCCTCTTTTTTATTTTTCTTTGCTTTTTAATTTTTTTTTTAAATTTAACTATAGCTGACCCACAGTGTTACAGTAGTTTCAGGGGTACAACATCCTGATTTCACAACTCTATACGTTATGTTGTGCTCACAAGAGTAGCTACTATCTGTCACCATAAGGCTATTATAATACATCGACTATATTCCTTATGCTGTAACTTTTAGTCCCATGACTTTTTCAATCCGTAGCTGAAAGCCTGTATCTTTTTACTAATTGGCTGTTACCCTTACTCTCCAGATGGGAGATGGAAAGAATATTTTCAGGTGTATGTGACCTGCCCAAGGGTCACCCAAAACATTTAAAATTATTGTCAAATGAATCTCAAAGTCAGAAAAGCCTGATATATTTGTTCAGAATGATTAAAATAAACCTTTAATCCCTACAGTCATGAACAAGAATAAATAACAAAAGATCACCAAATACCCAAGAAAAAGGTTTAATATGGAAAGAGAAACCAAAACAGAAGAAACATAACTTATTAGTAAAAATTATACAAAGATAAGAAATTTCAATAGAAAATTATAAAAATCCTCAGATTAAGAAATGATATCACATCTATGAGAAAAGAACAAGCTATTATGAGAAAGAACATTCAAGGGGAAAAAGATCAGATTTGATAACATGATAAAGGAAGTGAAAAACGTTTGGGAAAGTAAAGTTGAGGAAAACCTCACAGAAAGTAAAGCAGAAGGACAAAGAGATGGCTGTAAGAAGAGAAAAAAGATAATATTATTTAAGTAGTCCAGGAGGCCCAATATCCAAATAATAGAACAAAGAAAATGGAGGAAATCAACAATGAAATAATTCAAAAATTAACTGAAACTGAAGGAAATACAAGCTGAAGGTTTTCACCAAATTCCCAGTTGGATGAAAATCGATGCACATCAAGGCACATCACTGTGAAATTTCAGAACACTGTGGGTAAGGAGAAAGTCCTATAGGTTCCATAGAAGGGGATATGGAACTGGTCAAAAAATAGAATGGCTTTGACATTCTTAATAGAAGAGAAACACCCCCAAAATTTTTCAGGGAAATGATTCCAACCTGGAGTTGTAGGCCCTGTTGAAATGTCAAGTAAATATGAGGACAGAGTAAAAACATGCTAAAGTATGAAATATCTTTAAAAATTTATCTCCCATCCATATTTTTTTGCAGCAAGCTACTGAAGAAAGTCCTCCTCAAGATCAAGAGGGTAAATCAAATTAAAGGGGGAAATGTGGGAACAGGAAGGGAGATGCTAGGATGAAAAAAAATTACAAAAATTATCTCAGACCCATCAAAACATACTGAATAGTAGCGATGAAAGTGTGATTTATTTTCTTACTTTAATTTGAAATCCTATAGTATTCTGCTGTTAAATATGATTGTTGTTGGTTTCTCGTTCTATATGAAATCTTTTCCTTGGGTTTTGGGTGATCTTCAGCTGTTTATTCTTGTTCCAGATTGTGGGGACTAAAAGTTTATTTTAATCACTCTGAGGACATACATAGGACTTTCCTGACTTTCAATTTCACTTGAGGAGTTTTTTTTTTAAGATTTTTTTTTTGGTTACACCCAACGTGGGGCTCCAACCTACAACCCCAAGATTAAGAGTCACACACTCCACTGACTGAGCTAGCCAGTCACCCCTACTTGAAGCTTATCTTAAAGGTTTTTGGGGACCTTTGGGCTAGTCATATACACCTGAACATATACTTTTTTGGTAGATACACATAATTATACAAAGGAAGTTAATTTTATTCCTAGCTTACTAAAAGTTTTGTACTTAACAGATTCTTTTGAATCAACCTCTCATGGTCAGTTACTTTTAAAAGTAGAATTTAAATAGAAATTGCATCAAATTTATAGATTAATTTGGGGAGGGTTGACATCTTTGTAATGTTGAGTCCTCTCTATTTTGTTATCTCCATTTTATTGAGTCTTTAGAAATTTTAACTTTTCGTTCATGTAAACTTTACATTATTTTAATTAAATATACTCATAAGGGGGCACCTGGCTGGCTCGGTCGGTTAAATGACCAACTTTTGATTTCAGCTCAGGTCGTGACCCTGGGATGGAGCCGCACATGGGAGCCATGCTCAGTGGCAAGTCTGTTTGAGGATTCTCTCCCTCCCCCTCTGCCCCTCCCCCACTCACGCTCTCTCTCTCTCTCAAATGAATAAATAAATCTTTAAAATAAATATATTCATGAGTATGTAATTCATAGCATTGTTTTGTTTTTATCTTTGTTAAAGGTATTTTTTAAAAAATGTTTTTATTTTGTAATTTCTATAAATTAAAAAAAGAGTGGGACCCCCCTCCCCCCCCCGCTCGCTAACACTCAGAAGAATCTTCCCCATCCTTGTGTTCTCCTTCTGTCTTCCAGCTTCTCAATAAGCACACAGCCCCAAGACCACCCTTGACACCTGCACCCCCTCTATGCATGCCAGACCACCCCACCCCCACCCCTACTCTCCCCGGTGCTGTCTCTTGCCTCCTCCATCCCTCCGCTGCCACTGAGCAGCGTGTGGCTGGTAGGGACTGGCCCCAGCCTTATCCTGGCCCCAGAGCTGCTGCTGGACCCTTGGCAGGCTCACTGGCTGCCGACCCACGCCCGGGGCTACATGGCCGGACCTGGCCTGCTCCTGAGCCTGCCGCTCCTACCCACACGGGGCTGCTGGGCACACTGCAGTTCCTGCATGCCTCTGCCCTGCTCCCCCTTGGCTGCTGGGCTAATAGGTGTGCTGCTGACGGCCTCAAGGTGTCCAGTGCAGCTGGTGGCTACGCCTCCATGCCTGTCTACCTGGTCATGCTGGCAGAGCGAGGTTACCACCCTAAACCTCCCCCGGGGGTGCTATCACTGTGGCTGCTGCTACAGCTGCCCCTCGCCTCGTCACCCCTGTGCAGCTCCAAGCCACCCTTCCTGCAGCTATTCTGCGGCCTACTTGCTGGCCTGGCCTAAGCAGCTGGAGTCTTCCAGTGGCTGGAGCTTTCTGAGCTGAAGCTGTGAGCACTGCAAGAAGGTATTTTGTGCAGGGCCCTGGCAGGGTACTGGCCACTCTGACTCCTTCCTACCCCAGACGGCCTGGCTGAGCTGCCTGCTTATTCCCCATCTTGCTGGAGTGAGGCCTCTTGCCCCTCGACATCCTTACATGGCCTCCTGTCCCATAGCTCAGGCCAGCACCCACCAGGCCTGGGGCCTGTGTTGCAGATCTGGGAGGGCTCCTCAGAGGGGAACCTGGCCTAGGCTTAGCCCAGCTTCTCCCCAGGGACTCCACTGTGGGCAGTCCTAGATGACTAGATGCTGCAAGAGGGGATCCAGGCCTCATTCGTGAGGGGCCAGCACAGTGTCCTGAGAGCCCACTATGGCTGCCTAAGCCCACAGTCCCCTCTGCGGCTGCAGCAGCTGGAGCACATGGGCTTCCCCACAGAGCAGGCAGCAGTGGCATTGGTAGCTGTGGCTCACTGTTGTGTGTCACTGCCGCTGTGGGGGGGTTGGGGGGGTGAGTTGGTCACTGAGATCCTAGTGACTCAGGGGAGGAGTTGCGCACCCACCCCCAAAGGCCCTGGTTCTCCACGGCACATGCAGACCCTCAGGTGACAAGAGGCTTGGGCTGGGAGTGGGTAGTCTATCCAAGCCCCAGCTCTGTCTGCTGAGTGTTTCGGTATGATACAGGAGAGACCCTCCCTACACCACACCCCACTGTTTAGAATAAAGACCAGTTTGCTTTTCCAAAAAAAAAAAAAAGTATTATCATATATAGTATCTTCTAACTGGTCACCTTACTAAATTATTTGGCTCATTTTAATAGTTTTTTTTAAAAGTGACGTTATGTAGAAAATCACACAAATTGCAAAAAAAGCTACAGAAGTATTTACAAATTATTTTAGGGATAGAAAAGGACTTTAGAAATACAGAAAAAGATTGACATTTTTGACTACATAAAATTTTATTTTATTTTTAGGGGTGCCTGGGTGGTGCAGCGGTTAAAGCGTCTGCCTTCGGCTCAGGGCGTGATCCCGGCGTTCTGGGATCGAGCCCCACATCAGGCTTCTCTGCTGGGAGCCTGCTTCTTCCTCTCCCACCCCCCCTGCTTGTGTTCCCTCTCTCGCTGGCTGTCTCTATCTCTGTCAAATAAATAAATAAAATCTTTAATAAAAAAATTAAAAAAATAAAATTTTATTTTATTTTTAAAGATTTTATTTATTTATTTGACACAGAGAGAGACAGAGAGGGAACACAAGCAGGGGGAGTGGGAGAAGGAGAAGCAGGCTCCCCACTGAGCAGGGAACCTAACACAGGGCTCAATACCAGGACCCTGAGATCATGACCTGAGCTGAAAGCAGATGCTTAACGACTGAACCACCCAGGTGCCCCTACATAAAATTTTAAAGAAAATTTATACATGATGAAAGATACCACAAAATAAAAACAAAATACATATTAGGAGAAAACACATACAGTGTATCATCTATAAAGCTAATATCCTTAATATTAAAAGAGCACCAATATGTTATGTTGGGAAGACTGGACAGCCACATGCAGAAGAATGAAACTGGACCATTTCCTTACACCACCCACACAAATAGACTCAAAATGGGTGAAAGACCTAAATGTGAGACAGGAATCCATCAAAATCCTTGAGGAGAACACAGGCAGCAACCTCTTTGACCTCAGCCACAGCAACTTCTTCCTTGCTTTCAGGGAAACAAAGTCAAAAATGAACCATTGGGACTTCATCAAGATAAAAAGCTTTTGCACAGCAAAGGAAAATAGTCAACAAAACCAAAAGACAACTGACAGAGTGGGAGAAGATATTTGCAAATGACATATCTGATAAAGGGCTAGTATCCAGCATCTCTAAAGAAATTATCAAACTCAACACTCAAAGAACAAATAATCCAATCAAGAAATGGGCAGAAGACACGAACAGACATTTCTCCAAAGAAGACACCCAAATGGCCAACAGACACACGAAAAAATGCTCCACATCACTTGACATCAGGGAAATACAAATCAAAACCACAATGAGATACCATCTCACACCAGTCAGAATGGCCAAAATTTACCAATCAGGAGACGACAGATGCTGAGGAAGATGCAGAGAAAGGGGAACCCTCCTACATTGTTGGTGGGAATGCGAGCTGGTACAGCCACTCTAGAAAACAGTATGGAAGTTCCTCAAAAAATTAAAAATAAAGATACCTTACAACTCAGCCATTGCCCTACTTGGAATTTACCTCAAAGATAGAACTGTGGTGATCCAAAAGGACACCTGCACCTTTGTTTATAGCAGCAATGTCCACAATAGCCAGACTATGGAAAGAACCCAGATGTCCATTGACAGATGAATGGATAAAGAAGATGTAATGGAATATTATGTAGACATCAAAAATGAAATCTTGTCATTTGCAACAGTGTGGATGAACTAGAGGGTATTATGCTAAGCAAAATAAGTCAATCAGAGAAAGACAATTATCATAAATGATCTCACTGCTATGTGGAATTTAAGAAACAGAACAAAGGATCATAGGGGAAGAGAAGAAAAAATGAAACAAGACAAAATCAGAGAGGGAGACAAACCATAAGAGACTCTTAATCATAGCAAACTGAGGGTTGTTGGAGGGGAAGGGGCTGGGGGGATGGGGTACTAGGTGATGGACATTAAGGAGGGCACTTGGTGTAATGAGCAGTGGGTATTGTATAAGACTGATGAATCACTGACCCTTACCTCTGAAACCAATAATACATTATATGTTAATCAATTGAATTTAAATTTAAAAATAATGATAATTTTTTATACTTGATTAAACATTGAAATAATGTTTTTAGACAAATGCTGGGTTAAATAAATAAATCATTAAAATTCAAAAAAGTAAAAGCGACTGAATTTAAAAAATTAAATAAAAGAGCACCAATAAATCATTATAAAAGATGAGGACTCCACTTAAAAAAAAAAGTGGCATGGGATGCATTTGGGGCAATATATAAATGGATCAGGATTAGTCTTAAAAATCTGGGTAAGAAAATAGAGCTTACTGTCTTTTCTCAGCTGTCTTTGTGAGTATCCAAACAACAAAGATCTCAGTTCAGAGCTTCTGCAGTAAATTTCTGCATGGACCATAAATAGAAAGGACAGACAGAGCCATCAGCAAAGTCAATGGCACAGAGACAGCTTGAAAAGCAAGTTCATTCACATCAGGGGGCCCTTGGAGGACCAGGTGTACAACAAGTTCTTCCAGAGTCTCAGCATCGTTCAGGCCTTTGAGGAGACAAATTACATTCTCCATCTGTTTGTAGCCCAACCAGGCTCCTTAGCCAAAGGAGAAGAGCTCTATTGTCTTGGGATGCTTTGAAAAAACATTTTCAAAATGCTGGTCCCTTTGTTGTTGAAGCAAAGAAACAGGGCAGGCCAGGGAAATGGTGTGAGCCTGGGTGAGCGTGCCCCAACACACTGGCAGAGAGAATGTGGAAAGGTTTGCCACCATAGTGGAATCAGGTAGAATGGTCAAAACACTAGCTGGAAGCACCGGGAAGACAGTGTCGCTGATCTCTATGCCATGGTGATATCTTCTCCAGGGCCTCCATAAACGGGGCAAAGATAGTTCCATAATATGCAGGATCCAGTGCAGAATGTAAGTGTGAGGTCCCTGTTCAAAAAGCAGGAAGAATTTCTGTTACAAGTACAAACTATAAACTTTTTACCTTTCTTCTGATGTCTCCCTCTTGACTTCTCCTGCTTTTTTATTTGTTATATAATGTTCTAAGTAAAGAAAAGGATATTAATTATTAGGAAGAATTTTACTGTTCATCTTTATACTGTTCAATACCTGATTAGATGGAAATATAGGATACGTAATTCATATGCAGTCACTGAAATGACACAATTCATATGTCATAGTTTATACACACCTGTTTTTGGTTCTTAGCAAGTAAGTGAAAATGTTGCACAAAAGTAATTCTTTTGTTTTTATTTTGCTTCTTGACACAAGCACATTCCACCAACACTCTACCTTCAACTTATTGATAAGTAAGGAAGAACTGAAAGGAAAATGATCCAAGGGTTACCCTTTCTTCCTTCTGTATCATTTTCAGTGTAAGTGCAGATGAAGACAGATAGTTTACATATATTGATTTCAAAGGTGATGTATTCTTTCACCTAGAATTTATTAATGAAGATTATTTGATAGTAATCTATCAAATTTAAGAGGTTAAAGTGTACATAT
Source organism: Ailuropoda melanoleuca (assembly GCF_002007445.2). NCBI lineage: Eukaryota > Metazoa > Chordata > Mammalia > Carnivora > Ursidae > Ailuropoda > Ailuropoda melanoleuca. The sequence goes on along the minus strand of NC_048220.1, from coordinate 111,583,725 downwards.
AATAAATACATATTGTATCTCAATATTTAATTATTTTCCTTTATACATATGAGGCAAGAGATCTTAAAGAAACATATGCAGTTACCCCAAAAGTTACTCATGAATAGAGTTAAATATACTGCTGAATGATTGATGTCACGTATATGTATGTGAGTACTAAAAAAGCACAGACATTTTGGATACACGTGTAGACACTCGTGGGCGCACACGCACACACACACACACACTCATGTACTTATTCAACTTTTTTCTCCAAAACTGAAAATGAACACATTTTGAAAGACTGGATTCCTCATAGTTTGGCAGCGCGAAAATTCGTCTACAGTTTACAATTATTATGTGCACTATCTATAAAAAATACTGTCATTTCTTTACAAAATAGTTTTCAATAAAGATTATATAACATAATAAAACTTTAGAAACTATAAAGATAACATTTAAAGTTAAGCAAACATTTTACTTTAGAGTATTATCAGAAATTGCTTTATGAATATATAGCAAAATTTTTTTAATTAGGCCCATCTCTATTTATTTATTTATTTTTAAAGATTTTATTTTTTAAATCATCTCTCCACCCAACATGGGGTTCGAACACACAACCCCAAGATCCAGAGTTGCATGCTCCACCAACAGAGCCAGCCAGGCACCCCAGCCCCAGCTCACTTTAAAAGTGATAGTATTTGGCAATTTCTGGAGTACTTTCAGTTAACTGATTAGGCCCGCGGGTGACCCAACACTACCTGTTTCCTGTTTCAACAAAGCCTTTGTCTTTGAAGTGGAGTATGTGAGATCAGATACTGCTCCTCAAGGAACTGAAATTCTAGACACCTGTCCTTCAGTTTCACTTCTCTGTAATCAACTCAAGTTTATAAACAGGAAGAAAGGGTAACATCTATACACAAAGGAAGAGAAAGGTGGAAGAGAAGATAAACACTTGCCAGTTTATTACTAAAGAACGTCCTAGGTAGAATTCGCTTTCTTCCATGATTTCAGCTATTCCACTGACTTTGTATACATTTCCATTAGAATGAGTACTAGATGGGGTTAGCAACTCTGCAGTCACAGTAATTGTGTACTTGACACCAAGAGCCAAATGTTTTTCTAAAATTTGAATTTCAGCAACATTATACTATATTACAGTGATTTCATACCTCTGGAACACAGCTTTAGTATCATTTCTTCTTCTCTATATAACATCTCCTATCAGTCTGAATTATAATTAATCATATAAAACACTTTAAAAATATTTTGACTATTTTGTTTGCGGGAAAGAATATTCAGAGAGTCTAAGTTAACAAAACACTAGTGCCCTCTTGGAATGGAAGTACATGATATGCCCTTAAGATACATAACTTCGTTTTATTTTATTTTATTTTTTTTAAAGATTTTATTTATTTATTCGACAGAGACAGAGACAGCCAGCGAGAGAGGAAACACAAGCAGGGGGAGTGGGAGAGGAAGAAGCAGGCTCATAGCGGAGGAGCCTGATGTGGGGCTCGATCCCGTAACGCCGGGATCACGCCCTGAGCCGAAGGCAGGCGCTTAACCGCTGTGCCACCCAGGCGCCCCCATAACTTCGTTTTAAATCACACACACACACACACACACACACACACACACACACACACAAGCACACACGTCTATTTAACTAGATGTAGATATCTAGATATACATACACACCTATACAGGTATGTACATAACATATATATTCATATATATTATTTCAAGCTCATATATATGACAAAATTTTCAGTTGAAGTCTGTATCCCCAAAAATGTGATCGGAAAAGTCAGAAATATTTGACTGGAAGTACAAGTTCTTTATGCAAAAGCAAAACGTAATGTGTATTGCTCCTTAAAATATGAAACTATACATACAACTTAGAAGTCACCAGAACTTTTTTGGATGTGAACCAACTAGTGTTGTTAAAATAGCAACATAATCCTGTCAAATAGCAGTAGCTATTCCATTTAACTCCAATTTTCCCAGTCTAGGATCGAACCTGAGCTTATTTCAATCCCTCTCAATCTCAATTCAAGCCATATACTAAAAAAAAGCAAAACAAAAAATGCACTGTAGTTTGAAAACTGCATGTTTGTGAAGCAGTGGTTGATTTGTATGAGTATTTTACTGGAAAATAATTTTAAACCACTGAAAATGAAGGTGTCTCAAAACACAGCCAATGCAGGAAAGTACAATTTTAACAGTGTCCTCTATTGTAGTGAATTTGGTTTAAAAATCAGGACTGTGGGTATACGGTGGTCTCCTTTAATACTTCTATATTGCATTCAAGTCAGCAATGACTGCAAAATTTTTTATGACTTCAGATTTTGTGTAGTTATTTTTCTTAGGCTTTTTCTATCTTTAAACTTTTGTTATGGAATAATTTGGAACAATATCCCAGTGATTCTTGCTGTGAGAATAAGCTGAATGGACGCGAGCTTCCAATTTTTAGGGTTCCCCCCCCACTTTGGTGAGAGTCTTTCTGCCATTACCACCCATCATTTTCCAGCCTCCACAATTTGCTTTTTCTTATAAAAACCTTTGTTAATATAGTTCCTTCATGTATACCATTGAATTTCTAAGCCTATAATCTATTTAATACAGAGGAGAAATTAATCAATAGAAATATAATTTGGAAGGTCTTACTGCCTCAAAGTTGTTCTAATTTCAAATAACACCATTGAGGAACTCTGAAATTAAGATGTCAACATCTTTTCAAGGAAATGGTCAGTTTGTTGAACATGGGTCAACTCAGAAAATTTGCTGGTGTTTGATTTACAGGTGACCCAAGGGGAGAGCAGTAAAATATGATCCAGAGACAGAACCAGAGCCCGTATTTGCTGATGCAGTTGCAACGATAGGCGTCACTAATATCCTAATAGCAGATCGCTGGTGTACACTAGACTCATAGATGATTTTTTTTGTGCTTCTATGTTCGTTTGTTTGTCAACCCATGACCTTATCCCTTACACAATGGCTCTCAAACCTAGTTGCACATCACCATCAATTCTGGAAATGTCTCCAAACTCAAACTCAGTTTTATAATACCGTCTAATTCAGTCCACTGAATCAGAATCTTTGGGAGGAAAACCTACAAATTGTTTCCTTCTGCCCATCTGTCTCCCCCTTTCTCCCTCCATTTTCCACTTTCCCACCCTACTTTCCTTCCTCTGTCCTTCTCCCTCCCTTCAGGCATATCATAGGAACAAAACCCATTGGTGCAAGGTAGAAGAGAGAAACAAAGAAATAATAAAAAAAGAAGAAATCAGTGTCAAAAAATCCTTGCTTAAGTGAACAAAAGCAAATATTCAAATAGCTCTGAGTTTCTTTTTCAAGTGAAAAACATGGCAGTTTATCCAGCTCATTTAAAAGTCATACCGAACTATTCAAAACCAAATGTAAGACCAGAAAAGGCAGCCCCCATTTTATACCTTTTAAAATAAAGATATTGCTTTCAAAAGTCAGTGGTCCCCACTTTCACTTTCCTGTAGTATGTTATTGAAACTTCTGGAGATGCTTCAGTTGCAGGCCCAGTCTGATCATTGGCTTATTTTCCTATTTATGTTTCTATAATACGAATTCCTTAAAGGAAACTTAACAGTACCAAGCTTGTCCCTAATTTTGTTCCATTTACCCTGTCCCTTAATTGCTTCCACTGCCTAAAACACCTTTTCCCACCTTATTCATTTCTTGAATTCCTATTTATCCTTTTAAATGAAACTGGTACATTCAGTAGATAATTTAATTACTGGGTGCCTATTTAGTACCAAGAATTGTGATTTACACAGAAAATACAAATGGAACTAGGTTTTGTCCCTTCACCAAGGATATTATTGACTAGCTGTTGAGAGTGATAAGTAAAACAATTACGGCAAGTATGATAAGAATAATGCTAAGAACACTTTGCTAACACAACAAAGCAGCCTATAAATTGAACTAGAAGGCCATACTAAGGTGAAGCTAATAGTAATATGTGTCTGCGACCTGTTCTTGAACCTTTCCTCTTAATATTTTTATCATTTGAATGGAAACATAGCAAATATTCTCAGCAAGACTTGAGAGAAGGCAACCCAGCAGGTCAGAAATCTAATATGCTAGAGAGCTGAACCAAAACCCAAATGAATGTCAACAGTCGAGGTTGATGGTCTAAAATCAACGTAATCAAACTGAACAAGGGAAACATACACTATGGGATGGAAGACGGCTACCTAGATAACATTTTTTAACAAAAGATACACTGACTAAGAAAATAACTTTTAGAAGGCATCACTGTCATATGGCTGTCTAATGTTATGCCATTTATTTGGTTCAAAAATGTACAAAATTAAATAATGCATACATTAGAGCATTAAGAAAAGCAAAGGAATGATAAGCATACAATTCAGAATAGTGGTTACCTAAGGGGGAGGGGGCGTGTGGAGCAATGCAAATGCAGTATGGATGGGAGCAAAAGGGTACCGGTGTCAAGTGGATCAGTAATGTCTTACTTCATAAACCAGTATATCAGTGCATGCGTGTGTGTGTGTGTGAATTATTTCAAAATTAAATTTGAATATAATAAAAACTTTGAGTTGCCTGGGTGGCTTAGTTGGTTAAGCGTCCAACTCTTGGTTTTGACTCAGGTCGTGATCTCAGGGTTGTGAGCTCAAGACCCGCATCAGGCTGCTCACTCACCAGGGAGTCTGCTTGAAGATCCTCTCTCTCCCTCTGCCCCTCCCTCATCTCTATAAATAAATAAGTAAACAAGCAAAAATTTTGAAAGGAAAATAATAAAAACTTAAATAGACAGTAATTGTATCCATTCCACTACAAAAGCAGAATCACTAGGAGGCAAATATATCTAATTTGCTGCAGAGAATTGGGCAGTTGTGGGAGCCAGTCAAGCACCTGTGGCGAGGTGACTGTGGCTGCTTCTAATGCTGAAGCATGAAGGGCACAAGATGGATGTAAAGTGGAGGAGACCAAGGGACAGCTGGAACCCACGAGCACAAGCCACAACCCAGGGAGGACACAACGAAACCATGCTACAGCTTTTGCCTTGGATCTTATCGACAAGGGTATCCTGCAAAATTCCCAGGGTCCTTTGTCACAGAGCTAGCAAACACCTGACTCAGGAGGAAAAGAAATCGAACTTGGGTCCAGGGCAAACTAGAACAGTTGCAGACCCAGATGCTGCTTCACCCCAAGGAGGGGATTTAGCAGATCGGAAACAATGTGTGTGAGCTATGAAAGAGCTGTTGCTTCCTCTCTGCCTTTCCAGTCTCCCACGTATCTCCCCTGGGGTCCACCCTAGCATACAAGAAAGGGAATGGAAAATGTAGTGCAGCATAGAGGAAACAGTAGTGACAAACCGTTGACATACCAGGCTCTTTTAAAAGAATACATATCAGCCATTTACTATATTTGGCAGACAGTGTCTTCATTAAGGTCTGAGTACTGCATTTAAAGAGGGTCTTGGAGAAAATGAAATGTGATCTGAAGATTTACTCATAACATCTAGATAAGGAAGGTTCTGATGATTCATAAGATATTTATTTATTTATTTAAGATTTTATTTATTTATTTGGGAGCAAGAGAGCGTGAGAGAGAGAGAGAGAGCACGAGAGAGGGAAGGGTCAGAGAGAGAAGCTGACTACCTGCTGAGTGGGGAGGTGGATGGGGGACTCAATCCTGGGACTCCAGGATCATGACCTGAGCCAAAGGCTTAACCGACTGAGCCACCCAGGCACCCCGATTCTTAAGATTTTTAAGGAGCTCTCACGTGGAAGAGGTAATAAATGTTTTTGGATTTGCTATTGGATTGCTATTTTTTGGATTGCTATTAATTGCTATAGAATCAGCAATTAAAATGTCACAGGAAGGTAGACTTTTGGTTTAATTTAAAAGCTGAAAATCCCTTTAGACCACAAGCTCTACAAAGGCAGGAAATTGTGAGTGTGTGTGTGTGTGTGTGTGCTTTTAATTTCCAATGCTCAGTATGTATTTGCGTATGTGTAAAGTGATAAAAAAGTGTTTCTTGGATTAGTCAATTAATTAATGGACAACTGGGACAATTTTCTAAAATAAAATTGAACTAGCTAACTGTGAAATAGACTATGTATACATTACATAATTCCATTTTATCACAGCAGAGTAAACACACCATCTCCTCACAAGCATATGTTCTTTCAAGGTTGTAAAAATCAGATAACGGGAAAGTTTAAAAACATAAGCAATCTCCATAAAAGAGTCATAAAATATCAGATCTTTGAGAAATTACAGTTTAGTAAAATCATAAAAATAGCACAATGACTAAAAATATTTTACACTTCCTTGGGCAGCTTGAATGTGCCTACGGAATTATAAAACTAGGTGGAGGATAAATAAAGGTTTCTATTTTCTCTGGTAGTAATGTCTGTTAGTTCCACATGCAATAATAGACAAAAATGTGATATCATTTTTCATTTACTTTCAGTGGCTTTGAAGTCACCAATCATTTGAATGTGACTAATTCTGCTTCACAGATAAAAACACTGAGGAGGGGCGCCTGGGTGGCGCAGTCGTTAAGCGTCTGCCTTCGGCTCAGGGCGTGATCCCGGCGTTCTGGGATCGAGCCCCACGTCAGGCTCCTCTGCTGGGAGCCAGCTTCTTCCTCTCCCACTCCCCCTGCTTGTGTTCCCTCTCTCGCTGGCTGTCTCTCTCACATAAATAAATAAAATCTTTAAAAAAAAAAAAAAAAAAAAACACTGAGGAGACAAAATAGCGATCACTTGGGGATGTTTATGGTTTTGCGTATAGGTAACTGGCATCCTTTGAGCAATATATATATATATATATATAGAGAGAGAGAGAGAGAGAGCTATATATATGTATGTAAAAATGTATATTCACCAATATTTCCATCACAGGGAGCCTGTGTCCTGCACAGTGACCTATAGAGACAATAAGAATAGCAGTCTTTTCTCTTTAAAACTCAAGGATTTTGAAATGTTCTGCATTGTTTTATGAATAAGTCCCTTTCCTTTTTTTCTACTTTTGATTTTGTAGGGGAGGGGAAAAATTCCTTTTACCCTACAACATTCTTTCAGCTGGTTTAATAATTAGATTGACCTGAGACAGATAAGCAGATGAAAAAAAGTTTTACTCTGTATGCACACAGGTCCAATGATGAAATTGAGACCCAAAGAAACTACCAAATTTTTATACATTTTAGACCAAGAGACAGTAAATTTGGGAGGACTTGACAGAATAAAGGAAACAGTGTGGGAGTTGTCATTAGTGAGGAATTCTAAGTGGAATTTGGACTGAGATAGTAGAATAGTAAAAAGTTACAAAGTTTGTTTCTACAGCTTTCTCTGCTTTAAACTCCCTATGCTTGGTGATAAGGATGCCGTTTTCCGCTTAATACATGAAGGGTACCTTTCATATGAGAGATTTATATCCTGTTTTCTGGTGGCAGAGGAGAGTCTGAATGTCCTTGCACTGGCTATTTCCCAAGTAGCTTCGATTCATAATAATCAATACGCTATTGTGCGCATTTGGGGGCAGCCTGCCTCGGGCCCCTACAGTTTTATTTTGTTAATTTTTGTAATTCAGATGTCAGTATATTGACTTAGACATTGCACTGTAGAAAAGACTTCTCCAGCATGTCTACCATGCTCTCTGGCTTTCCACAGCCATACAAACTATCTCATAATCCAAAGGTCCTTCCGCCCAGTACCTCAAACATAAATTTTTAAATTAAAATACCCAACAAAAATTCCTCTTCAAGGTACTTCCTCAACAGTAATTTCCAAAATAAATTAGTAATATTATATATATTTATAAACATTCATATAAAAGTGAATTTAATTTACGTTAAAAACAAAATTCTCCTTCTAGAACTTTCCATATCCCTCTTTTCAAACTGTTGTGTTTTTCATTTTTTTTAAAACTTAAATTGTTAGAAATTGAATAAATTTTATTCTGGAAAGTATTATCAGTACATACAAGACCTTCTCTTGGTTTATATTTACTTTTCCCTTTTATCTCTGGGTCCTGCCCCCCTCACATTTCCCACCTCACTGCAGGATATCTGTTCTTAACTACATAGATAATCCCTTGAAGGGTAGCAGAATATGTCACTCCTAAATATGCCACTTTAACATAAGGATTATTTGAGCTGAAGGTAAGTTGAGAAGAAGCAGATATAAGAAAAGTTCTCCACCTTCCCTCTATTTGCCTAAAAGCAGGACATCAATTTCTAAAGGTGAACCCTCACCGTCTCTACCAGGAAGAAAAGATGTTAATCACAGAGGACAACTTCAAGGCCTTATTAGCCTGAAGACAGCACCAGAGGAATCTACAGCACAAATCTTCCGCAACGAGGTCTTACCTACCATTAGTTTCCCCACAGATTTGCCTTCCCGCAATTTGTGCCACAGAAGCTCAAAGTCCTTTTCTTTTGTCTTGTCACTTCTCCAAAAATGTATTGGCTTTTTTGTTAAAATGCTGTGTAAATTCAACTTCTAACCATCTCTTTCAAGTCACTCATCCCTGGGTGTTCCTGTAAGTACGCAGGATGCACAGGTTAATAGACTTCTATTTTTCTCCTGTTACTCTGTCTTTGTTAGTCTAATGTCTAGGGCCCCAGTCAATGAAATGAAGACAGGGAGGGGGAAAACAGTTTTTCTTCCCCTGTGCAGGCACACCTGGTTCTTATTGAGGATTCCACTGTAGACCACCATGATATAGGAATAAAGGAATGCTTTTGCTTTCTCAGTGCATATAAAATTATGTTTACACTATACTGTATCTATTAAGTGTGCAATAGCATTCTGTCTTAAAAAACGCATATGCCTTAACAAAAATACTCTATTGCTAAAAAAAAAAAAGCTAACCATCATCTGAGTTTTCAGGGAGTCATAATCAGTGATCAAAGATCACCATAACAAATTTTTCAATTTGTTTTTCAAAATTTTCATTATCATAATGAAAATGTGAAATAGTACCAGAATCACCAAAACGTGACACAGAGACATGAAGTGAGCAAACGCTGTTGGATCTGTTGGATAGATTTGCTCAACACAAGGTTTCTACAACTTCAATTTATAAAAACTTGGTATCTGCAAAGCATGATAAAGTGAAGCCCAATAAAACCAAGCTTACCTGTACTCTGCAAATTGTATTTTGGGAGCACAGGTGTCTTGAATTTAACTAAATGATTGTATTCTACCAGTCTGGTTATTTTTTTTAGTCAACATTATTTTAAAAATCTCTCCATGTTCTTCAAATGCATCCAGCTCAATGCTTCTGTCTGCAGCACCAGTAGTCCTAGTCTGCTGTGCCATCTTCCTTATTCACCCTCTTGGTAAGAACGGCAAGGTTTAACTTACTTCTTCCTTTCAAGACAATGCAGTAATGGACACATGTCATCATCTATGTCACCTTATGGATCTGTATAGAAGGTTCTCTGAGAAACACCCAAGCATGGAATCACTAGGGCATAAGTTATACATGGTTTCAGGATTTGTTTTTTTGTTAAAAAATTTTTTTATTGAAATACAGTTGGCATACAAGTTGTACGCAGTAATTCTATTCTATATAGTTACCTTGCTCTCTGCAGTGGTTACACATTTTACCCCCTTTCCCACTGCTTTACTAATACCTGGTGATGTCCAGCTCTCAACATTTTGCCACACAGTAAAGTCCTATCTCATGGTTAATTTCATTTGCCTGTCTTTGCTTACAAGGGAAACTGAACAACTCTCCCCAGAGTTCTTAACCATGCAGTTTTCTCCGGACGGAAATTGTCTATTAATCTTCTTTGCCCCTTTTTTAAACTGGATTTCCTATCTTTTCCATCTTGATTTTTAGGAATTCCTTGCATATTCTAGATGCCAACCCCTTGTTTATTGTACGCATTGCAAATATCTTCTCCCAGCTCATCAACTACTTATTAACTTCGGTTTTTGTCCATTAAAGTAGCTTTTTAATTAATGAAGTTAAATCCTTTTTCTCTCCATCTCACTTTTTTGTCTTTTCTTTGTGGTTTGTCCTCCTAAGGTTTTACTCGCTATGATTTTCCACTACTCCAAGGTAAAACATACATTCTCCTGAGTTTTTTTCTTTTTGTAATTTTACTTTTTATTATCATGTTTACAGTTTCTGGAGTATCTTATTTATGATATAAGTTATGGCTCCAATGTAATTTTTTGGATTTATATCATTTTCCCAATGCCATCTACCAAATAATCCAACTTTTCTGTACTCACTTACAGTTCAGCTATACCATACAACACATTTATAATTGTGTGTGCATATATATATATTCCTGAGCTCTCCATTATGCTTTGTAATCTCTCTGTTTGTGATAGCTACCCAATTATTATTATTATTAATATGGCTTTGTACTATGTCATACCGAGTGGGATGTGTTTTCATTCTTTTCTTTCTGAAAAATAAAAATGCCTGAAGTATGCATGAGCCTTTATTCTTCTGTATATGTTTTTGAATACAATTACTAAATTCTTCCAAAAATGTCTGATTGAATTTCGATTGAAAATAAGATAGCATTTCCTTGAAAACATTAACCATGCATATTTTAGACCCTTATTCTGTCTGGTCCATTAGTCCTGCTCACTTTGGGTTTCGGTTTACTGCCTTTCTTTGATAGCACTGAGATGACAGTCTCCTGATTTTTTCTGTGCACTGGTATTAGAATATCAGCTTCCTTAACTAGTTATATGTGCCGGGTCAGAGGGTAAAATTCAGGTCCTACCTTGTGCTCAACCGGTGAGTTTAGAAATGGGATGGAGTGCAGAGAGCTTGTGCCCCTTTTTTTTTAAGAGAGTTTGTGTCTTAACAATCAAGACTCACCCATTCTATTTTAATTTCCACCCCCCCCCCTCGTGGCACAAATGTGGCTGAAGGACAAGCTGGGGCCTCTGGTCTTCTGTTGAGTTAATGCCACTCCTCTTTCTGTTAATAATGATACCAGCACAGGTCCTGCTTGTTAGCTTAGATGACTCAGAAAACTTCAGAGTTTAGGCATTTTGCAGCACTAATAAAACACATTTTTAGACTTTTATTTTCCAGTGTGTGTATAGGAGACCCCCCCACAAAATTCTTAGTTTGTCAGGTAACACAGTAGAAGCAAGTTAGAAAATTTATCGTGCTTCCTCTCACAGTTCAGAGGATGATTGCACACGCTTTTCTTTTTAATACAGTAAATCCAAATGAAAGAGCTCGTCATCCATGGAAAGATGTTGTGATTCCATGTAAAGGCTTTGAGGTCAATTGTCTGGATTTGAATCCAGTGCTACATTTCACTTACTACATGACCTTGCACTAATCATTTAACCCGTTTCCCCACTTACAAAATGGAAATCTTTACACTTGGGCAGCACATAGTAGGCACTTTACAAATATTAACTCTTGTTATTTTTACCGTTGTTTTCAGAGGTTCCAAGAGCTTGAAAATTCTGATTCTAGAAACCCGCTCTTATTTTCCTTTTCCCCCATTTTCTGCCCTCTAGTGGTAATTTCAAATATGACTTTTTTGTTTGATTTTAAAGGAAATTCTCATTCTTGCATGTATAAACTCAGTTTGTTTCCCTAGTCTTTTTAAGCCCAAATTGTTTTAAGTGCCATCTGATATATGTATGATTGCATGCAATTTGCAACCAATTTTAAATGAATTTGGTAAGAAATAATTCGGGGATGGTTTTTCAAAAAGAATTTTCTTTTCAGTGCCTGTTTATATTCATCTTTCTAAGAAAGCTCTCCAAAAGCAAACCCTTTCTCTAGAAACAAGAGCTCTTTCTTTACCTGAATTTACCTGTGAGATCCCACCTATACAATGTCCTGTAAATTTTTATATTAAAGGTATTACTTTCCCTGCTTCCTGAAAAGTAAGCATTTACCTCCAAAAATAACAGTGCTCTAAAAATAGAATGGTAGCGTCCATAAGCTATTGAAGTATTTAATCAAAGGATGATAAAGATACTTACTTGAAGGTATTTGTTGCCTTGAAACACCTGTCACTTTCTTCCCTTTCTTTTAACACAACCTCCTTTCCAATATCTTTACTGTCAATCTGAATCTAGAGATAAAACAGATTATTCCTTCTTCCCCCAGCTTTGCTGAGATATAATCGACATATAACTAGGTGTAAGCTTAAGATGTGTACATGGTGATTTGATACACATATATATTGTGAAATGATTACCATAATAGAATTAGTTAACATCTCTATCGCCTCACACAATTGCCATTTTTGTATATGTGGTGAGAACATTTAAAATCTAATCTCTTAGTAACTTTCAGGTATACAATGCAGTCTTGCTACTGTCCTCATTGTGCTATACGTTAGGTCCTGAGAATTTAGTCATCCTATAACTGGAAGTTTGTACCCATTAACCAACATCTCCCCATTTCCCCTTTCTCCCAGTATCAGAATATAAGTAATATAACAGGCATTCTTTCTCTCTTTTTAAAGACTTTTAGGGCAGTTTTGGGTTCCCTGAAAGACTGAGAGGGAGATACAGAGATTTCTCATATATTCTTTGCCCCCACGTATGCATAGCTTCCCCCCTGACTGGCATTCTTAAGAACAAAGCTTTAGTGTTTTTACGACATCGCTGTTTTTACCTTGGACCATAAATATTACCAAAATATTACCTTGGACCATAGAGTTATATCAACTAGACATATCATAAAGAGGGATATATTAATAAAACTGTAAGAAATTAATTGAGTTATCTGAAAAACCTTCTATTTTTATTTATAAACCAAAAAATAAAGTTAGAAAGAATTGGAGAACTGTACTAGGTAATAAACCACATGAGTTAGTGAGTGGATCAAATATTCAAAAAATGATCTTGAACTGCTTAATTTGTCCATACATTATTTTGTCCTTGATCAGGATAAGACCATAAATATAAGAGAAAGAAAGAAACTCCTGGCTTAACAAGTCTGTTCAGTTTGACTGATAACATTTATTTCATGCTCCCTAAAACTTCTTTCTCTGAGCTTGGAGTGGAAAAATGCTTACCATAAAGAAAGCTTTATCACTTTTGTTTCTTTTAGTGAAATAATGAAGACATGTCCTTCTGATGTCAGAAATGTAAGATGTAAGATCATAGTCATTACCATAGACTGAGAAGGATAAGAGCAGAAGGGAGAACCTGACTGCTCACTTCAAAAGCTAGGAGATTTACTCTAGAAGTGGCCAAAAATGACTTTTCAAGAATATTCATAAACCTGGCTCATAAGCAGCTATTGTTGGGCAATAAATAGCATCAGTGTTAGAAATCAATGCCTTGGTGCCAATTCCTATCAACATGTTCTCAGTTCCAAATTCTACCTGTGTAATCAGTATAAGCTAATATAGCTGTGTTAAATTTATATTCTATATCAAGGTTTGTTTTTTTTTTTAAGTTATCTCTCTGCCCAAGGTGGGGCTTGAACTCACAACCCCTGAGATCAAGTGTCCCACACACTACCGACTGAGCCAGCCAGATCCCCCAATGTTATATACTGAGGCTTGGGACACCTGGTTGGCTCAGTTGATTAAGCGGGTTGATTGGTGATCTCAGCTCAGGTCACTATCTCATGGGTCATGAGATTGAGGCCTGCATCTGGCTCCACACTCAGTGGGGGGTCTGCTTGAGATCCTCTAACTCTGCCCCTCCCACACTTGCCCACTCACTCTCTAAAATAAATAAATAAATCTTTAAATAAATAAATAAATAAACATATATATATATATAATCAAAGCTTATTTAATACATTTAATTTGCTTCAATTCTATTGGATGATAACGTTAGCAAATGCAAAATAAAAATTAAAAAGAGGAAATTTTAGATGTACTCAAAGAGGTGACAAGGGTACCCTCCTTGACCAAACTCTAGCCAGACTCCTCTGACCTCTCTTCTCGACAAGCCTGAGCCTTAGCCTCTAAAGATTTTTTTTCTACCTTAAGTTTTAATTTTAATTCCACTTGGTTAACATACAGTGCGATATTAGTTTCAGGTGTACAATATAGTAATTTAATACTTCCATACATCACTGGTGCTCATCCCAAGCGCCCTCCTTCATCCTCCTCACCTATTTCACTCATCTCCCCACACCCCTGCCTAATCATCAAGCCTAGAAAGGCTTAAACAAAGAGTAGCATCGTTTCTAAAAGCTCAAGGCCACATCCCTAGGATGACTTTAGCACCCCCTTGAAGTTGGCCTAAGAAAACGCAAAGCTGTCAAAAGAATGTACTCTTTGTTCCAGTTAACACCTGAAGAGGGTGCTCCTGTCTCCCTGCCTCTGCTGGAGGAGTGGAGCCTCGCCTCCATCAGCCCACCAGTCTGCAAACCCAGGTGGGTTTCGCAAGGAACAACCCTTCCAGGGCACTTCGTCATTTTCCACTTCCTGATTCTACTGTGCCCATGTTCACTCTCTTCCCGATTCACTCATTCTTCTTTTAAAACACCCAGTCACTTCTGTACAAATCCAAGTTGAGGTGAGTTCACACTGGATCTCTTCTCTATGTGGCAGCGTATTACTGATTATAATTTTCCTTACCACTTCGGCTAGTGCCTGGTTTGTTACTTTCTGACAAAAGGAAGTGGAAGAAACAGAAAAAACAAGAAGGAGAAAGTCCCAACCTAATCAAAATAATAATACTAAAAGGAAATGCGTGAGCTCACCGATTCCAGCATGCTTCATTAGTGTTATTATGGTAAGGTATAATGTTAAGTATAAGAGACAAAATAGTGAACAAAATATTTCTCCTAGTAAGACACAGCAGCATGACGGGTGACTCATTTAAAAATAAAATGGTGTGTAAGAACTATGAATGGGTCAAGATAGGGTTCTTCAGAGAACTTGCCTTGGAGACTGCATTAAGATTCACAAGTGGAAATGTCATCGAGGCTAAATTCTGAAGCATAACCGGGAGTTGGGCAGAGAAAGAGTTGAGAAAAAGAGTGTTTTAGACGGAGTGGGAAGCATGTGCAAAGATTAGGAAGTAAGAAAATGAATGCACAAGTGCAAGAGAATGAGCCCGTTCAAGGAGCTGAAAGAACTGCATCACAGCTAGAAAGTGGTTGGGTCAGGGAGGAGAATGATGGAGAAATCTGGGATGAAGGAGGAAAGCTGGAGCCAGAATCTAAAAGGTCTTCTGGGGCTTGTTTCTATCTTCTTACAAAAGGAGGGGAAGAGATGGGAGTTTCCAGTAAGGGTTCATGAATGTGGCCTTTTTGTGGAAAATGGACTGGAATAAATAAGACGAGATGGAAAGAAATGGATTTATTCAGGTGGTATTTAGGAGACAGAATAGACAGGAACTGGGGGTTACTTAGCTGTGGGGTAGAAGGGACAGAAGGGAAGAAACTGAGGTTGAAATTCCCATTTGGGGCCAGGCAGTTCAGTGAGTGGTGCAGCCATGCTTCTAAAATAAGAAACACAAGGGGCAGGAGGTTCGTGGGGGTGAGGGACAGTGCCTGACTGGCTCAGCTGATAAAGTGTGAGACTCTGGACCTCAGAGTCATGAGTTCGAGCCCCACATTGGGCACACAGATTACTTAAAAAAATAAAAAATAAGATAAGATTAGATAAAGTGAGATAAAATAAAATAAGAAACACTAGCAGAAGATCTGGTTTGTCGGAATAATGGGGCAGGTGTATTTCTTTTTTTTTTTAATGATTTTTTATTATATTATGTTAGTCACCATACAGTACATCCCCAGTTTCCGATGTAAAGTTCGATGATTCATTAGTTGCGTATAACACCCAGTGCACCATGCAATACGTGCCCTCCTTACTACCCATCACCGGTCTATCCCATTCCTCCACCCCCCTCCCCTCTGAGGCCCTCAGTTTGTTTCTCATAGTCCATAGTCTCTCATATTTCATTCCCCCTTCTGATTACCCCCACTTTCTTTATCCCTTTCTTCCCCTACTGATCATCCTAGTTCTTATGTTCCATAGATGAGAGAAATCATATGATAATTGTCTTTCTCTGCTTGACTGATTTCACTTAGCATTATCTCCTCCAGTGCCGTCCATGTTGCAGCAAATGTTGAGATGACTGGATTAAGAAGTTTTGGTCCATGTATACAATGGAATATTACTCAGCTATCAGAAAGAACAAATTCTCAACATTTCCTGCAACAGGGGCAGGTGTATTTCTTGACTAAAGATCCACTCCACCTTAACTTGCAAATGAGGAAACAGATCTTCGTTTAAATTGAATAAAATAGCACCACACTAAGATCTGACTACATACGAGGTTTTAGTCAATTAATTTACCAGAGGATAGGAGATAAAGTATAAATCAAAATACACAATTGAATTATTGCAACTGCATATCCTCTATACAAGACACAGATGATGAAACGGAGGGAGGCACTGTACTGAAGAGGAATAAAAACACAGAAACCAAGACAAGAGACTCTCACTCTATGAGGAAAGCAGGTAAAGAGATCCAAGAAGTTGGATGCTCGAGAGGTTAAAAGATAAATAGGTAAGAAGTGGACATTAGAATCTTTCTTTTTATTATTCTTCAGGAACTCTGTTTAAAAAAAGATTTAGCAAGATAACCAGTAGGAAATACCAGACCTCAAACATCTAACCACCAGACACACTCATGCAGTTTTTACTTTAATTTTTAAAAAATTTTGCACTTCTCTGTACTTTAATTAAATGTTTCAGTCATTTACACTTTTAACGTATTTTACATGGTCGGTAATTCTAGAGGAGGAAAAATCTTTACTTTTTCCACCGAAGTGAAAAATTATGGCTGAAACCTGCAAATTTATACAAAAGATGGGCAATGAGGAACTTCTAAAGTTTGTTGCTTTCTTCCTCTCTGCTCTGAAACCACACAATTTCAAAAACTTTTTTTTGTTCTTACCACAGACGCACATAAGTTCTATAAAAAACAATTGGCATTCTAGTTGTTGAAAAATCTTAAATTTTTGGTGTTAAGTATGACATGTTTTATATTTAAAAGTTAACAGAGATTCTGTTCTTAAGGAAGTTCTATATTACCAAAAAAAAAAAAAAAAGTTTCACTTAAATAAGATCTCTGATCCCATTGATTGGTTCTGATAAAAAAAAAAATGTATATTGGTTTAGGTATATTTAGAAACACCTGACCCTTATCTGACTCTTAATATTACCTGTAAGGTTTAGATAGTGTAGCAAAATTTCACAAATTAAGATTTCACTTAAGTCCTATCTTCTAATACAAGTCTGCCTGAACAGATGCTGCTGAATTTTGCTTGTGCACTATTTTGCCACTTATGCACCCATAATTTTTTTTAATCTTTTCCCAAGGCCTGGACACTATTTTAAATGCCCAAGATATAAGGCAAGCACAACCAGAAGGAACCTTGACTTTTCATGCTCCGGCCAGCGATCTAAGGAAGAAGTACAGAATGGAAGTGCAAAGGACATGGGAAGCTACATAAAGCGAGCCTTGGTGCTGCAGAGAGATGAAGGAAAGTGTTAATTGTAATAATACTGCAATCTGTTGTTTCCCTCAGGAACTGCACCTTGCTTCAAATTTTCTTACTATCAAAGTACAAAAACGCCACTAGAAAGAAAATACCTGAGATCAAGATGGAAATCTATATTAAACTTTACAAAATAGCGGGATGGAAATGAGCGCATTTTAAGATTTCTAGGAAGGGATATTTCATTTTTAATGCACATAATCCCAAGTACCTTCCAAGAGATGTGAATAATATACCGTATATACTCATACCTTCATACACTCACCATAACGAAACGTTTTATTCATTGGGTTTTGTGAATGAAAGTCCTAAAATACTTCTTTCCCTCAAATTTAAATGAAATAGACTATTGGGATTTGGGCTTATATCATATTTCCTGGTAAGTTTTTTTTTTTTAAGTTCTTATATATTGTCCCTCCCTAGAGTGTAGCTTAATTATAGGCCTTTTAACCATTCTATTTTTCTCTCAATACTTTAGTTGGTTTTGGTTTGGCTTTTGTTTGTTTTTTTTTCATGGAGATTGAAGAGTAGATTGTATTTTATAAAGATAATGACAAGGGGCACCTGGGTGGCTTAGCCATTAAGCGTCTGCCTTCGGCTCAGATCATGATCCCAGGGTCCTGGAATCGAGCCCCACATTGGGCTCCCTGCACAGTGGGAAGCCTGCTTTTCCATCTCACACTCCCCTTGCTTGTGTTCCCCTCTCTCTGTCAAATAAATAAATTAATTAAATAAACCAAATCTTTAAATAAAAAAAAGATACTTACAAGAGGCATCCTAAGGGTTTCCACTGTACCAACTGTGACTGTATTAGTCAGGTTCTCCAGAGAAAAAGAACCAGCAGAAGATATCTATATCTATCTATTGGTTTACAAATCTGTACCTATATTATCTATTTAATATATTAGTTTTATTTATAATAAATTATTTATGTATTTATTTATAATCTATCTAATATATTAAAATAGATAATATAGATTTTATATCTATAGATATAGATTTATTATAAGGAATTGGCTCATGCAATTACGGAAGTTGGAAAGTCCCAAGGTCTGCAGGGTGAATAAGCAGGTTAGAGACCCAGGATGGTCTAGTTCCAGTCCATAGGCTAGTAGGCTTGAGACCGAGGAAGATTCGATGTTTCAGTTTGAGTCTGAAGGCAGGGAAAATCTGATTATCTCAGTCCAAAGGCAGTCAGGCAGGATGAGTTCCCTCTTAGCCTTTTTGGGGTATTAGGCCTTCAGCTGACTGGATGCGGCCGGTCCGCATGATCCGGGGCAATGTACTTTACTCAGTCCACTGATTCAAATGTTAATCTCATCCAAAACACCCTTGCAGGAACATCTAAAATACCGTTTCACCAAATATCTGGGCACCTTCTGGCCCAATCAAGTTGACACTTAAAATTAAGTTTCCTTTGGTTTCTCAAGCTAACAGATACATGCACAGCATTTAGAGGAAAGAGAAAAAGTTGTTAAAATAATTTGGTTCAGCGTCAGAGTATCTGTCTTGTTTCCTAGTCACAGAAAAAAATAAACAATACAACCACAAAAGTATCTTTACGTAGGTTTTATTTTCTTCCCCATTGCTTTGTGCAGAGTTTAGTCACTTATGGGTCATCTATTCCATCTAGAGCTGCAGAAAAAGTTTTTTTGAACTTTTTCCAATATATTTCAAAAATGATACCCTATTTGGACTTCATACTTGATAGACTATCTTTAAGTTTATTTTTCTTAAAAAAGTACCTATCAAAATGTGAAAAAGATCCCCTCTTCCCACTGCAAGCTAATTTAAAATCATCCAGGTGGTGCTTTCATCAGTATTTCACCTGTTCTTTATGCATACGTGATAATCATCATTTTGTGTTTCTTACAAGCTTTGTAATTTTTCCCAAAATACTGATTTCCTGCTGAGATGCTTCAAGTGTGGATACACTTTTGTGTGCATGTTTTTTAACCATCTGTTAATTATAAAAATCAAACTATAACTCATATCTAAATAATTAGAAGCACTGTCTGTACATAGTCGGAATTCGGTAACTGAAAAAAATGAATGAATGATGAATGAACAAAGGTTAAATGCAGCAGTGGGGGTTGGGGAAGCAAAGTATTGATCATATTTGTGGTTGATCCAAAAAAAGCTCAAATGATAAATATCTTTGGTAAGATAAAACTTGTATCTCAGCCAGCATTAAACTAGAACTACAAATAGACAGTAGCAATGATTTTAAATTTCTAGCACATGTAAGTAATAAATTTATTCTCTGTGTAAAGATTTTTAAATATTGTCGAAACGATTAAGGTACCTTTGAACACTACCCAGTAGACAATATATACAATATTGTTTTGTGGATTTGTGGATTGTTTTCCCGGTGAACTCTGAGTAGATGTTTTATAACAGGAATGAAGGACAAAACCAGAGCAGGCTATCAACATAGCAATAATAGAAATAGCTAATATCTACTAAATTCCAGTTGTTTTTCTAAATACCGTGCACGCACTAACACACATCAAGCCCTAAAAGAGCTCATGGTATCATTGTTATGTACTTACTATCCATTATTCCCATTGAACAGATGAGTAACCAGTCATTTTTTTCTCCCAAATTTTCCATTATTTCTCCAAAGTTATGGTCTAAACCAGCGCCCATCCTGGGCCATTCACGTTTCTCACTTGACTACCAGGTACTCTGGCAAACAATAGGATTTATGTTCCACTTTCTAATTTGCTGCTCTGCTCTTATATGGGAACCCTGCTTCCGTTCTCAAATGTGGTTCTTCTTGAGAAGTAACCGAACTGACAAGTGCGGACTCAGATACCCCAAGATCTTCTCACTCCAACTCTGTGAATCAATATTAACATATCTTCTTCAGTATCGATGATCCCACCTAAGCATCGTTTCCATTAAGCTTTGCGTGTCCATGTGTGAAGGGCCTTCACAGTGGCTGAAATGTTCTTTTGTTAATTTACGGGTCAAAACCTATCTATCTCTCAAACTCTTGCTAGAGTGCAGTGTCCTCGATGAAGGCTTCCTTCACGTATCACTTCACGTATTACATCCAAGACATATGACCCTTGCACTCTATTGGTACTGCTCCGTCAGTCTGGATTTTAATTCTTTTTTTAACATGCTGTTCTCACACTGGAGTAAGTGAGTAAGATGCTTGAGAATAACCCTGGTGTTTGGGTAGCTTAGGAGTGAGCACCGTGCCTGGCACATATTAGATGCATCACCAATGTTTGTGAGATGAAATGGAAATATGACTGATACGACAGCATTGTTGCAGACTGGCAATACTTTTTACAACTACCTTTACAACTCGGTATTTAACTAGGGTATGAATATAATTTCATATTTCCCCCAAATAGTCCACAAAGCTGTATTCTTCCAGTATATTTTATATCCCTCTAACCTTGAGATGAAAATCTTAATAATGTTTCACACTTGGAGGAAGCTTTTTATTTACTTCTTATTGAATTTAAGAAGTCTACCAATTAAAAGACTTCACAAATATTTGTAGTGGCAAATTTTTATGTAGTGGCCATTTTTAAAAAGACTGTACCTTAAAAGTATAGAAGACAGTGGCTATTTTTACCAAAATGAACTTACTAGAAACTGTTACTCCCATTAAGGGGGTAATTTCTTTCTTCAAGTAGTTTTCCTGACTATAAAGCTAGATAAGATGCAACTCTCGCTTCTCACGGGATAGCCGATAAAGATAACTAGAAACCTTACCACTGTAAATACCAAGATATGGTGGATGGAACAACCCAAACTTATTTTTAAATGCACAGTTAAGTTTTCAGCAAAGGGAGGAAAATTTGTAGGTACCAGAAATAAAATAGAAACTGAAAACCAAAGGGTAAGCATGTGACTGGAACTTGAGACTGTCCTGTGATGTACTTTTCTTCCCAGTCCTTAGAGACTCAAGTCACAGTTCCCATGTGAGAAAGGGGACATGCCTGGGCACGACCGAAAGTTGGAACTGAAAAGATCTGAACAGAGCTGGGACCCTTCAAAGTCTACACATTTGGTGGATCATTTAATTTCTAAAATTGTCTGATGTCACAAAGAAAAGTGTCTATCTCTGCCTCACCTATGTGGGAAAAAATATAATCCCAAATAAAATGAAGTTCTAGTCAGATGGCTATTGTAGGCTTGAGGATAAAATTAGCATATGGCTAACGGTAACGATATGCATTATATTGTTCTTGAGACAGTGATTACCACTGGGACACCTGGCAAAGCTACTGCAAAGCTGTTCCTTAAAGCCATGCCGCAGTATTATGTGAGAAATAAAGAGAGGAGAAAGGCTCACTAAAATAGACAATTAACAACATGAATGAGAATCACAGAAATAAACTACCGTGAAAGAGACTAAGCATACAAAATAGGAGGATTAGAGACTCGAGAACTTGAAATTTAAAAAGTAATCTAAAAGAGAGTATACGAGGAGCACTTGGGTGGCTCAGTCAGTTAAGAGGCTGGCTCTTGGTTTCGGCTCAGGTCATGATCTCAGGGTCCTGGGATCGAGCCCCATGTTGGGCTCTATGCTCAGTGAGGAGTCTGCTTGAGATTCTCTCTCCCTTCCCCTGTATCCCTCCCCTGCACACACACACTCTCTCTAAAATAAACAAATCTTAAAAAAAGAGAGTATATGATAATTCAAGTCAATATAGGTAGCAAATGGCTACACAGAACAGTAATGTAAGTGATGCACAGACCTAGTCTAAAGGCCATAGGATCACACAATCTAGATGAGGGGAAAGGAGGAGCAAAGGTAATTAGGAAAAAGAGAACATGACTCATGTGGGGAAAACAGTTTAAAGGATAAGAATTTAGTAAAAATAGCTTAATTTGGGGCATGTTATAGAACCATGAGGAATAAAGTTGACTAGGTAGAATTAGTCCATTTCAGGAGGCGGTAAACAGTGTAGTTAGTTTCCTACATCCATCCCATCATCTCCCTCATAAATAGCTGTGTGATGTGGGAATGGACCTCAAGTTTTGGGTGGGTCTGATTTGTCCACTGCATTCCACCCAGACCATGTCTGACCTACAATGCAATACTTTAATTACATATAAGGATTATGCCTGCCTACATCCCATTGCCACCCTATGCCTCTGTAAACTCCCTTGCTCTACTTCTCCCCATTTTGTTTTCTGGAATTTTCAGCGTGCAACTGGACCAAAAAAAAAAAAAAAAGATAAGCACAAATGAAGGATTTAAAAATACCCCTGTTGCCTTAAAAGTAGCACTGTTGCAGTAGAGTAAGGAACTTGCAGAATTCTGATAGGTGTAAGGATGGGGGAGGGAGCAGAGGTAGGATGAGTGCTGTGCTGATAATTGTTTAACAACCAGCTGGGGAAATGGGCTGATTTGTAGCCTTTGATGATTTTATGAAATAAATACTCCCACCAAGGCTGATGTCCAGCTTCAGTGGAACAACCATCTTGCAAAATCCCTGATAAATTAGCACTTGTCTGTCTCCACCCACTGTGAGCTGGCTCCAACACACCACTGCTCCCAGCCTACCTTCAGAAGGCAGCTTTGCACGCCGCAGGTCTCTTTCCCACGTGGGTTGGCCACGGCCATTTTCTACCTGGTTGTGGCAGCCTGTGGATCATTAATATTTTCCGATTCTAGCAATAGGGTTATCGCCATCTAGGTATCGATGGTGGTGTGGGCTTTTTTCTTTTTCTTTATACATATTTTAATGGGGAGTTGGGAAAGAATAAACCAAAAGCTATTTTAAAGTGGACTTACAAGCTACAAACTGTTAATAATATTTCTAAAGGTAATACTGATTTATTCCACAAGAATGCATAAAGCACTTTCTAGGCACAGTTTGAACTAGCAAGGATAGAGCAGCGAGGAAAAAGTACAATAATTAAAACCAAATCATTCCTTCTCCTCTGCTCCCCCAAAGTTCATTGGTTTTAAGATAGTCCATTGCTTTCTTTTAAGCGATTAAATATATGGCAGTATCTATACACAACAATCTTATTTTAAATGTATAAATGTTGGAAGGAAATAAATCTGCCCAAACACAAAAAAAATACGACAAGCCCTGGTAAAACATCTACAAGTAGCATTTTTATTGTACACAAGCCACCTAAATTTGGCGAGTCACAGGAATCAATAATCCATATGTGATAGTGAATAAAATAACTGATGGCAGCATTTTCTGTAAGAGAAAAAAAATTGAAAAAAATCTGAACTGTCCATTAATTGGAAAATAGATAAGTGATTTGTGACAGATCCATACAATGAAATGTTACATAGCAGAGAAGACAAATAAATCCAAGCTATACACATCCAATAGGTGAAGCTTACAAATTTATTGTTGAAAAAAATTGCCAAAAATTATTCAGTATGATGCTTTTTCAATAAAAATTGTAAGATGTTCATTACACATATATGTATGTGTATACACATATTTATATATTTTTGTGTATATTTATATGTATATATAAAATCTGCTGGGCATGGTAAAGTAAACACCAAATTGCATGAAAGTAGAAACCTCAGAAGCTGAAACTGGGTAACCTCAGAAGCTCAAATGTGATGCTGTTAAAAAGAGATTCACAATCAGCTTTAACTATATCAGAATGTTTTATTTCTAAGCTGAGTAATTAATATGTAGATTTTTGTTGTTTTTTTGTTCTTTTGGAATTATGAAATATTCCATAATACATTCTAACAATTAAAGATGTAAAATCCATTGACTAAACATTTGTCACTTCACAAATATCGGTGTGATTTGAGCATGAGTCAAGAATATTATCTTGTGCATAAAAAACCTCATTAGTCTTCCTGTTTTCAAATTTGGGAATTACTTTCCTCGATATTTAATTATCAATATGTCACTAATGTTATTAAGGATTTTCTACACAATTTCAAATAATAACTTACAGAATAATATGTACAAAATATTAGAATTAATAATTAGGAATGAGACACAGATGTCATCTCACCTATAATAAATATAATAATGACACAAATCTAATCTTTCTTTGTTATTTATTATGCATGTTTTGTCTCAGAAACATCTACCAGGAGGCGCCTGGGTGGCTCAGTCATTAAGCGTCTGTTTTCAGCTCAGGGTGTGATCCCAGGGTCCTGGGATCGAGCCCTGCATTGGGCTCCCTGCTCCGCTGGGAGCCTTCTTCTTCCTCTCCCACTCCCCCTGCTTGTGTTCCCCCTCTCTCTGGCTGTCTCTCTCTCTCTGTCAAATAAATAAAATCTTAAAAAAAAAAAAAGAAGAAGAAACATCTACCAGGTTTTTCATAATCAAGAAGTCTTGTGATGCTGTGTGTGAATGCTGGTGCCCATGTGGGCACAAGCATGTGTGTGCATATGTATGTGTATCTGATGAAAAGTGTGATATAATTTTTAATTATAAAAATTGATCCAAAGCACAGAACACAAATTGTAGTCGAACAGCAGTATTTATTATCTCTGAAACTAACTTAAATATTGATTAAAGAGACCAGGGGGTTGAGTCTCTGACCTAAAAATCTCTGTTTTGCCTACCTCAGAACTGAAATTATGCATTGGATATGAATACTGTTGACACAGCTCTCAGTGAACCCTAAGGAGAGTATTTCTCTTTTTCCATTAAATTTTACAGTCAGATCCAGGGAAAAATTGCCTTGCAATAGAGTGGGCTGTTGGGAGAACAAAAATGTAGTTAGCCATAGAATTTCAAAATTCCGGATCTCTTTTGGTCACTGACCAGTTTCGTGACCTTACTTCTCTGATCTTGCTTTTCCGCACCTCTTTTCTTTTTTTCTCTCACTTGTGTAAAACAGCTGGCATTCTATGTATGATTATGTCATCCATACTGATTATATTCACTTGCTACAGATAGGTCCACAATATTTAGTAGAATTTGTTTTCCCAAGGCAACTCATGACTTACATGTGCCCCAGAAATTACCCCAGAGATAACAAAAGGTTCCTAACACTACAAAAAATGAAACAAAGTGTTTCCTCTGGCTTATTCTTGGTGGAAAAAGACAAACAAACTTAGATTATTTGGGACCTGAAAGAACCAAGAAAATACAAGCAGATGCACTTTTTCCAAAATGAAAACAAATTTTGAGGAGAAATATTTTAACAGAGAAGACACACTCATGTTTTACTAATGCTTGAAATTTTCTCCTTGGCTTGGGTCATGCAGTTTTTCTTAGGACTGTATAAATTGACTTTATCAAATTCTAGTGCAATTATATTTTAAGAAGGTAAAATATTTACAAGACTCTGCATGGAAAAATTATAAATTAAGTAGGATTTGTTTACTTTCAAATGGACTTAGCCTAATACTTAAAATGTTATTTGACTTATGAAATTAAATCTGCATTTAAACTTTAAGGTGAACGTTTATTGCTTAAGGCAATGTTCAACTTTATTTGAAATAAAATTTATATTAATTCACATCTTGCATACATAAAATGATGTTATGGTGATACTTTTTGTTTTGTTTTCATTTTTAACCAAGGGTTGAGGTGCAAATGTGACTGAAGCAAAATCTCAGTATTGAGCCTTGTGGATGAATATTCTGAAATGCACAAGTCTGTAGTCTAATGAGGTGGAGATACACTTATGGGAGAAATAAAATACAGTAGTAACATTAAAATAAATTTAATATGTGCCTTTATAGGAGATGTCAATTCTTTTTTTTTAAGATTTTATTTTTAAGTAATCTCCACGTCCAATGGGGGGCTCCCACTCACACCCTGAGATCAAGAGTCACATGCTCTACCGACTGAGGCAGCCAGGCGCCCTTAGATGCCAATTCTTTTAAGGAAAAAAACATAGTTACCAAAAATCATTATTAGTTGGAAGTAGAAAACTCCCTTCCCAAAAGAGCCCAGGAGGAAATTTTTTTCTATCTTTCCTTAACACCACCACCAAATTTCCCCCAAACTTGAAAGGCAAATTATCATACGGTTACAAATGCTCAATTGGCTTCTAGAATTTTCTGACCCAGAGTATAGAACCCACTTCATGTGCTTTCCCAGATTTCCACGTTCCCATCTGCCCCCCTAGTCTTTGACAGGTTGCTCACTGGAATGTTCCACTGTCACCACTGATGTGTCACCTGCTAACACAGTCAGCTGTCTCAGCCCCCGCAGGTGTCAGCTCAGCCAGCAGAGCCTGCATGCGCTGTGCACAGGGGTGGCTGCAGCAGCTCACGCTCCCAGGCCAAAATGATAGGACCCCCAGTGGTTCTAGTTCTTCCCATCATGTCCAGATTCAGATCAAGTATTATGCCATAGGAGATGGAACAGGCTTTCCCAGCCCCTAATGATACAACACAGTGTGTGGGGGTTTAATGTCTCCCAAACAAACAGACTAATTAGAGTCAGGAAAATGGAAAGAGCCCTCAGATAAATTCCTCCCCTTTCCTTCCCTCTTAGACTGTTCTAAGGAGCAGGGCTTCCTGAAGACCCTCTTCAAAGACAACCTTGCTGACGTCCACTTTGGGGCAAATCTAATCTTAAAGCTGTAAGAAACCTAAAATGTGGGCACCTAGGTGGCTCCGTCGGTTGGGCGTCTGCCTTCAGCTCAGGTCATGATCCTGGGGTCCCGGGATTGCGTCCTGTACCGGGGCTCCCTGCTCAGTGGGGAGTCTGCTCCTCCCTCCCCCCTGCCCCTCCCCTGGTTTGTGCTCTGCTCTCTTTCTCTATCTCTCTCAAATAAATAAATAAAATCTGAAGGAAGGAAGGAAAGAAAGAAAGAAAGAAAGAAAGAAAGAAAGAAAGAAGAAAGAAAGAAAGAAGCCTAAAATGCTATGATAATAATTTAAAATCTTTCTGTAAAATTTCCATTGAATATCCATAGTTTTCACTCTTTAACAACAATGTGCCAAAGAAAAAAGTAATAAGGCAAAGGTCTTCTGGACTCCCATAACTTAATGCAGTTCAGGAGATCCTGTTTTTCTCATAGCTCTGTGCCACGTGATGTAAAATACTACTATTTTTTTTTAAAGATGGATTTATTTATTTGAGAGAGAGGTGGGGGGAGAGGAGCACAGAGAGAGAGAGAATCTCAAGCTGTCTCCCCACTGAGCACGATGCAGGGCTTGATCCCACAACCCAGAGATCACAACCTGAGCCGAAATCAAAAGTCTGATGCCCAACCGACTGAGCCACTCGGGCACCCCACTAGTAATTACTTTTAAAACTTCAGTCAGGACCGATTTTTAAAGGAATACAGGAAACACATGTTTAGTTTACTATGAAAAATAGATCTTACGAATAATAATAATGAGCATTAACAAAAACAAATACGTTCAGTTTTTTTCTTTACAGTGAACTCTATTGAAGTATAATTTATATACAATAAGATGCACCCATTTTAAGTATACCGTTCAGTTAGTTCTGACAAATATCTGCACCCATATTACCATCACCACAATCAAGATTTGGGATATTTGCATCACCCCAAATAGATCCCTCATGACTCTTTGCAGCAGAAATTTCCCACTCTTGGCCCCGGGCAACCACTAGTCTCATTGGTTTTCAGTTTCTGTCACTACAGAGTAATTTTGTCCATTCTAGAATTTCATATACGTAGAATCAGGCGTGTATGTGTATGTCCAGTTTCCTTCTTTCAGCATCATGTTTTTGAGGTTCATCTACATACTTGTGTGTATAAGTAAGTTATTCCTTTTCCTTGCTGAGGAATATGCCACTGTATTGATATACCACATATTAATGGACCTTTGCAGTGTTTCTAATTTTTGCCTATTACTAATACAGCTGCTATGAGCATTTGTGTACAAGCTTTCTTGTAGATATGCATTTTCACGTATTTTGGGTAAATAACTAGCAATGGAATTGCTGTATCATAGGGTAAGTAAGTGTATGCCTAACTTTATAAGAAACTGCAGAATTATTTTCTAAAGTAGTTGTACCCAAAAACAATGTGCAAACCTGCCAGCCGTTACATAACCTTTCCAACACTTGACATTATCAGTCTTTATCACTGTAGCCATTTGAGCGGGCAGTGTTCTCTCCTGGTCTTTTTAATTTGCATTTCCTTGCTGTGTAGTGTTGAGCATCTTTTCCTATGCTGATGAACCATATTTTAGCTTTCTGAAAAGTGTCTGTGCAAATCTTTTGTTCATTTTTATTGGTGTTTGTCTTACTCACTTTTTTTTTTTTTAAGATTTTATTTATTTATTTGACAGAGACAGCCAGCGAGAGAGGGAACACAGCAGGGGGAGTGGGAGAGGAAGAAGCAGGCTCATAGTGGAGGAGCCTGATGTGGGACTCGATCCCAGAACGCCAGGATCACGCCCTGAGCCGAAGGCAGATGTTTAATGACTGCGCTACCCAGGCGCCCCGTCTTACTCACTTTTAAACACTAAAAAGCCTTCAGAATCCACTCAGGGGTCTTGTGGTTTGCAAACGTGCCAGAATATTTTAATGATATTCATGAAAAAGAACAATTAATTACCTCATTTTTTGCTTTTGTCTTCCTTCCTCAGGAAGCTCCAGCTAGTCTAGACTTCTACCTGTTCTTAGAACAGGCCCAGTTTTTATCCCCACCTCCCATTGTTCTAGCAATGAGCTCTACTCAAAATTCCCCTTCCCTGTCCCCTCATGACACTGGATCCTTCTATACTTCAGCTCTCAGCTCAAATGTCATATTCTTAGCAATACCTTCCCGACCATCCAATAAAAAATAAAGCCCTTTATGCCCTTTCTGATCACAGAACCCTGTTCCATCACTTTTTATCACCTGCAGTTACATATTTTCATTTCTTTGCTTGCTTACTTATTATTTTCCTCCACACTGACCTGTGCTCCTTGACAGCAGAGAGCATGCCCAACCCGGGTTGGGTTTCCAAGGACCCTCCAGCACATTGCACAGAGCAAAACTCACATTGGAAACTGAATAAATATTTGCTGCTGAATGAATTAATACTTCAGTTCTCCATGAGCTATTAAATTGGAAGGTCAGCAGATGTAGAGAAATCATTCCCTATAGTCCCTGCTGAAGTTTTACACAGCCATCAACAGTTCACAAATGGGGATGTCCTTGGAATCTCCTTCTACTTGACTCTTCATGAGGGGATTCCTAGGATGAAAGAGGCTTCATGAGCTTTCCGAGATGACCGTGTACAACTATGGAAATTCCAAGAAACCACAGCACAGTACTTGGCTTCTTGGGATTCCATATCAGTGCTGAAAATTTCCAGAAGTTTACAACCTTGAGGACTATCTTGGAGGGATTCTCAAGATAAACAGGATTGTCTAAGGTTTATTGGGCTATTTGGGGGTTCACTGAGAAGGTAAGCAAATCACACAATGAGTAAACCATGCCCCATAGAAACAACAGGGAACGGTGGGTAGCTTGGTGAGCACCATGTCGAGCGTTGTCAGGCTAAAATGCATGAGGGATCCATTTTTCCCAGTCTCCTCATTTACAAATGAATAAGTGAATGAAGACCTGGGTTCATCTGTGGGCTCTGTCTCTTAGTAATGATACAAAGTTACTTAAGTTAACTTAAACTCTATGTATTTTCATTTCTTTATCTTTAAAGTGAGAATATAGTATTTAATTGAAAACTTTTCTGGACTAAGTGGAATGCCAATAGAGTTCCTGACACATATTAGAAATTTTATTTTGTTTTTTCTTTATTTGTTTTCCATTTTAAATCACTTCAGCTTATATATATTAAAAAGCAAACATTTTCCAAAGACATATTGTATTCTGTTCTCTATTCAAATTGTTACTTAATAAATATTGACTGATAGCATTAAAAGCTTAATGCGTCTAGGAACAAATAGGTAGCAATTATATAATCTAGAGGCTGTAGCAGCAAATGAAAGAACAATCTCATATAAAAAGCAAAGATCCTAAATGTGTGTTACGAAGTAAAACAAGACAATCTGAGAAGACTACATACTGTATGATTCTAACTACATGACATTCTGCAAAAGCCAAAATCACAGAAATGATAAAAAGGTCAGTGGTTGCCAAGGGTGGATTTTTAGGGCATAAAATACTCTGTATGATATTATAATCATAGACATATGCCATTATACATTTGTCCAAACCCATAGAATGTACAATATCAAGAGTAAACTCTGTGGTAAGCTATGGACGTTGTGTGATTATGATCTATCAATGCTGTGGACTCCGTGTGATTACAGGGTATCAATGCAGATTCATTCTTAGTTTAAAACAGCATCATTCTGGGGCACCTGAGTGGCTCAGTCGGTTAAGTGTCTGACTCTTGATTTCAGCTCAGGTTATGATCTCAGAGTCATGAGATCAAGCCCCACATAGGGCTCTGCCCCAGGCGTGGAGACAGCTTAAGATTCTCTCTTTCCCTCCACCCCTCCCCCCTCGTCTCTCTCTCCCTCTTTAGAAAAAGAAAAAAGTATCATTCTGGTGAGTGGTGTTGACACTGGGAGGGGTTATACAAATATGGAGCAGGAGGACACAGAAAATCTCTGTACCTCCTTCTAAATGTTGTTGTAAGCCTCAAACTACTCTAAAAATAGTAAGTTTTTTATAAGTCTTTAAAAAAAAAAAGAATGAAAGGGCAACAAAAGCAAAAAATAAACAATTGGGCCTACATCAAACTAAAATACCTTTGTACAGTGAAGGAATCCATCAATAAAATTAAAGGTGACCTACTGAATGGGAGAAGATACTTGTGAACAATATATCTGATCAGAGGCTGATATCCAAAATACATAAAGAGCTTATACAACTCAATAACAAAAAAACACCCCGATTTAAAAATGGGCAGAAGACCCAAATAGATATTTTTCCAAAGAAGACATACAGATGGCCAACAGGCATATGAAATGGTGCTCAACATCACTAATCATCAGAGAAATGCAAATCAAAACCACAACAAGATACCAACAAGTGCCAGTGAGGATGTAAAGAAAAGGGAACCTTCATGCGCTATTGGTGGGAGTGTAAATTAGTGCAGCCACTATGAGAAACGGTATGGAGGTTCCTCAAAAAATTAAAAATAGAACTACCATAAAATCCAGTAATTCCTCTTCTGGGTATTTATCTGAACAAAACAAAAACACTAACTCAAAAAGACATATGTACCTCCATGTTCACTGCAACATTATTTACAATAGCCAAAATATGGAGGCAACCCAAGTGTCCACCAATAAAAGGATAAATAAAGAAGATGTGGTATATATGTGTATATATATATATATGTATATATACTATATATACATATATACACAATATATACAATATATACATATATACAATATATACAATATATATACATATGTATACAATATATATACATATATATACAATATATATATATACACATATATACCACATACAATGAAATATTGCTAAGCTAGAAGAAAAGAATGAAACCTTGCCATTTATGACAACATGGATGGACCTAGAGGGTAATATGTTTACGTGAAATAAGTCAGACAGAGAAAGACAAATACCATAAGATTTCACTGCTATGTGAAAA
>NC_048220.1:111527810-111551659 GCF_002007445.2 Ailuropoda melanoleuca | reverse complement strand
ATATATATATATAAAATATATATTACTCAGGCATCAAAAAGAATGAAATCTTGCCATTTGCAATGACATGGATGGAACTAGAGAGTATTATGCTAAGTGAAATAAGTCAGGCAGAGAAAGACAAATTCCCTATGATCTAACTCATATGACGAATTTAAGAAACAAAACAGATGAACATGGGGAAGGGGGAAAAGAAAAACAGGAGAGAGG
Source organism: Ailuropoda melanoleuca (assembly GCF_002007445.2). Taxonomy (NCBI): domain Eukaryota; kingdom Metazoa; phylum Chordata; class Mammalia; order Carnivora; family Ursidae; genus Ailuropoda; species Ailuropoda melanoleuca. The sequence continues at coordinate 111,551,449 of NC_048220.1, read as the reverse complement.
GAAACAAGCCATAAGAGACTCTTAATGGTAGAGAACAAACTGAGGGTTAATTGAGGGGAGGGAGGGGGGACAATAAACGGGTGATGGGTATTAAGGAGGGCACTTGTTATGATGAACACTGGCTGTTGCATATAAGTGATGCATCATTGAATTCTACTCCAGAAACCAATATTTCTCTGTATGTTAACTATTTAAAATTTAAATTAAAATAATAATAATAACAAATTTTAAAAATATAAGTTACTTAAATTAAAAAAATAAACAATGAGGATGTCATGTACAGTATAGGGAATATAGTCCATAATATTATAATAACTTTGTATAGTGACCATGGTAACTACACCTATTGAGATGGTCATTCACAGTATATAAAAATATCAAAACAATATAAGGTATATCTGAAACTAATACACTATTGGATGTCAATTATAATTCAATAAAAAAGGGTGAAAAGAAGTGATGAAGGGAGGAAGAAGTGAAAGAACAAACAAACAAAAGAGAAAAAAGAATGGAAAGGAGGGAGATGAACAATAATTCAAAGAAAAATATTTTTCATAATCAATTTAATAGAGCAGAGATTCAGACAAACTTGAATAATAATTATTTCAAGATATTCATATTAAACATTCCCCGAAGAATAAAAAGATTATATAATTTGTGCTTGACTTAAGGAAAGGTTGTATGCCATTTATTTGGCCATATTGTGGAATTAGATATTGCATTCTACACATATTTTCCAGACATTCAAATCTTTCCCCATGAAATTTCCTTTAAAAAGAACTTTGTCTAACTATGAAATTAAAAATGCTGATGCAGGTATTATTACATGCAACTGGTATCAGAGATTAATCAAACTGTCCAAAGTTAAGCAAATAAGTTCCAATTCCATCCTAGGTCTTTTAGGATAGGAAAGAAAAGAAATTTGACTAAATGAAGTGACTTCAAAAATCTCATCTATCTTGAGCCCTCCTGATTATATACTCCATCTTCATGCTGACCATATATACTCGCATATCCTCTTGTGCCTTATCATTTTGTTTGTTTTTGGGTTTTTTTTTTAAGAGAGGTAGAAAGGGGCAGAGAGAATCTCAAGCAGGCTCTATGCCCAGTGCAGAGACCCTGAGATCATGACCTGAGCTGAAATCAAGAGTCAGATGCTTAACTGACTGAGCCACCCCGACACCCCTCCTGTTGTACCTTAAACTCAGCAAGCCTAGAAGAGATGTCTATCTCTGCAAAATAGTTTCATTTTCTCAATCAAAATCCATTTTGTTTTCTCAATCATCAAGACAATCATTTATCTTTCATTCCTTATTTGATTTCAAACCTCATGTCTGACCAGTTACCAAGCTCTGAAATTTTTCTAGTGAGATAAGAAAGATTGGTGGTTTTTCCTTTCCTGAGCCTCAAACCAGAAAGAGGAAAGGAAATTCTAAATGTAACAACCACAGTTCAATCATTTGCTTATCATTGGAAGAAGGAACCTCTGAATTTTAAAATAGCCCTTGCCTGGAGTCCAGTGATCAAAATATCTATTCTTGTCTCAGGTACTAACTAGCCTGCTGACATCAACTAAGACACTTCTGCTCTCTGCTTCAGATACCTGATCTTTGAAATGGTGGAGAAGTGGGTGGTATTCGAAAATACTTTTCCCTTCTAAAATTCTGTGTGGTTCTCAATTTGTCCCTTTCTTTTCATTCCCACTGTAGCCAATCCAAATATAGGCACTTATTACTTTGTAGATGTTTACATTACTTCAAAAATCACCACAGCTCTATGCCTAAAATCCACCTTTGACCTTACCGATAGATTTAACTTCCAAAAATGCAGTTTTCGTTATTTCCTTACCTGAAATGGCTAGCAGTGTTAATTAGATAAAGTCATATGCCAGATCTTTCCAAATCACCTGCCTCTGAAATTTCTTGCTACACAAACCTCCTAAATGATCAGCCTTTCTGCCCCAAGTCAATATGAAAACATGCACTGGACTTTCTCATTTCTCCTCTTTCGTCCGTTTTATGTATACCAGTCTTCTTTATCTGCAATATTCTCTTCATTTCTTGCCACCCACTGTAATTTTGCTTTGCTTGTATTTCACATTCTCTAAAAAGTCTATTCTGATAGCCCCCAAACCAAGACAATTTGTCTTGCATCTGAACTCTCCGGTCAAATGAGAAGAGTGTTAATAAGTTGGGTGGGAGAGGGGAGCTCTCAGGTCTTCGGAGAGGCTTACCAAGGTAGGTGCTGAGTAGTGGGGGGATCACTATTGGAATTCTCCCTCCACATCTTGCTGAAGCATTGAAACAACAACAATAATGAAGAACAGGTACTCTAGCATAGACTGCTGGTGCCCTGCCAATAACTCATCCGTACTGTGCATGCCAACAGCTGCTTACTGGAAGCACCTGGAATTCTCTAGCTGAGGACTGCCTTTGGCTCCCATGCAGAGCAGGCCACAAGTTCCAGCACCTCCAGGAGAAACCCTCAACAAATGAAAGATAAGAGTTTGTGGATACGTATCTTAGTTTCCTGGCTCCTCAAGTAAGATAATTCTGAGGAGTATTTCACACAGCCTTCCAGAGGTCTCCAGTGGGACTGAGCTCCACTCATCACCATTGGTAATCTACACAAGAATGTTCTCATATTGCCTTCACTTTCTTTCCACACCCTTCTCCACTTCCCTATCAGTGAAGATCAACTCTTACGTAAACTATCTGCCCCCAAATACTTGCCTAGAGGTCTGCTTCTGAGGGAAATTTGCTGGTTTTCTATGTATTTTGTTTATCTTTTTTTCTTTTCCCTTGGTTTGATTTACATCATTCAATCCTTTGAGAAGATTACAACATTTATGTTTTCAAATTTGTTAATATAAATGTATTCATTATGTTCTCTTAGAAGTTAAAAACATTTCTAATGTAGGTTCAGCTTATTTATTTATTTATTTATTTTTAAAAGATTTTTATTTATTTATTTGACAGAGAGAGAGACAGCCAGCAAGAGAGGGAACACAGGCAGGGGAAGTGGGAGAGGAAGAAGCAGGCTCCCAGTGGAGGAGCTTGATGTGGGGCTTGATCCCAGGACTCTGGGACCACGCCCTGAGCCGAAGGCAGACGCTTAACGACTGAGTCACCCAGGCGCCCCTAATGTAGGTTCAGTTTATGTCTTTCTCATGCCTAATACTGTTTTTGCTTTTATTCTCTAGCTTCATTTACCATACTTTCAAGATTATCTATTTTATTTGTCTTTTCAGTGAATTATTTCTTAGTTCTATTGATCATCATTCTGATCTGCGGTTATTATTGCTTCTGTTTCTCTTGTCATTTTCTATTTTATTAATTTTTACTTTTTCCTGTAGTAATTCTTCCTCCACATTCTCTTGGCTAGCTACAATTGTAACTCTTGGAGACAATTGCTAAATTTATTTATTCTCAATTTGTCCTCTCTTTTAATTAAGGGACATGAAACTATACATCTCCATCCAAAAATTGATTTTGGATGACCAGTTGGGACATAAAGTACCTTTTCTGTTTGTTTTAAATACTTTGAAGTCTTCATTGCTATTTATTTAGCAATGCATATTATTTAGCAATGTGATATTTTATTTCCAAAATTATTGTGTTTTATTAGAAGTGTTTGGCTGCTAATTTTAAATTTCGTTTACTATTTTGACTAAGGAGTTGTGGGCTGTTTAATGTTAACTTTTTGAATTTCTTAAAATTTTTGTCTAAAGTAGTAATGCATTTATAAAGGTCCGAAATGCTTAAAAATATGCATTCTCTATTAGGTGACTAGTTCTCTAAAGTATCTATTGGCTAAAGTTCTTAATCAAGTTTGGGTATTTCAAGACTTACTTTTTGTCTGCTTAATCTATCAGTTTCTTATTTAGTTGGCTAAAATGTCCCTCCAGAACTGTGGATTTGGGATTTTTCCTCTTTAATTCTGTCCATCTTGCTTTATAGCCTACAAAGTTCTGTTTCAGTGCCCACAAGTTTTAATTGTCATATTTTGGTGGATTGTTCATTTTATCATTATGAAATATTTCCCTTTGTCGCTTTTAATGCATTCCATCTTCTAGCTTCACAGATGTTTCCAAGTTCTGATTCCCCACTGTATGGAGGGCATAGAAACTTGGCGTCTCTTTCTATGCAGGTGTGAAGCCTTAGCCATTGTGGATATTCTAGGCGACAGTCACTCTCTGTGGGCCTAATGGCTTCAAATCTGGCTCATTGCTCTATGATCCTTCTCTGTTTCTGGCAGCTAGACATCTAGACACTTCACTTTTTTTACTCTGACTTTGGAGATTCTCGATCTATATCTATACCATCATCTACCTTCCTGTTATATATACATCCATCCGCATGTATACATGGCAGGATGAGATGCATATACGTATGCAATATACTCAGAAAGAGGAAGAGAGAATGCACACAAGAAGGGATGTTTTGTTTTTTTGTTTTTTTTTGTTTTTGTTTTTTTTTACCAGTGAAACTAAAAATACAGTTCTTTTTTTTTTATTTTTTTTAATTATATTATGTTAATCACCATACAGTACATCCCCAGATTCCGATGTAAAGTTTGATGCTTCATTAGTTGCGTATAACACCCAGTGCACCATGCAATATGTGCCCTCCTTACTACCCATCACCAGTCTATCCCATTCCCCCACCCCCTCTCCTCTGAAGTCTTCAGTTTGTTTCTCATCGTCCATAGTCTCTCATGTTTCATTCCCCCTTACAAGAAGGGATGTTTTAACATGTGTTTCTTCCGCCATTCTGAACTTGAAGTGTATCTATCCTTTCTTAAATAGAAAATGTGATTAACTGGCATTACCCTTCAATTTCGTGAATTGCAAATGCATTTCTTTCATTTGGAATTAACTTCCTGAGCAGCTTAGTGAATATTCTCATTGCTTTCCTGTGAAAGTTGTCCAAAGATTTCTGTAAAAGTTGCTAATGACTACGAGTCCTTTCACTAGAAATGCATAGCTCCCCTCAAGCAATACTGAGGTATTTCTGTAGAACGCCTTGTGAAGTGCTTACTGCTTTTAGAAATGGCACCTGGGCTGATGCCCAAGCTTACATTAAGGGGATGGTATTAATGTGCCCTTAAAAAAGCATCTTTTATAACCTAGCAGGAAGAAAAATCACTGTACTCTCATAATTTATGTATTGCTGTTATCATCACTAATTACAGTATCCCAATAAAGCATTTATTTATTAAGTCTCTTTGGTTTAGTTTCCTCCATTAGCAAAATGTATTTTCCCCTCTTAGTAAAATGTCTTTCTTCCTATTAAAATTTTATATCATTTGATTGTATAAAGAATATGGATGATGCTCAAAATAATGGCAGAGAGACTGGTTAAGTTAATGCTTTGTTTTATCATTCTATTTAGACTTAAAAATTCAAGCTCTTTTTTCTTTCTAAGGGAGTTCTCAATCACATTTAGCCAGACACATCCACTTATATCTTTAACAATTTTGAATGTGTTTTGACAGATTTTCTTTCTTTCTTTACAATGTACATTATAAGTTACGGGTTCATTTCACAGCAGTTAAATATTATAGTCATTTTCAGGAAGAGAAAAAAAGTTACCATAATCTAGCTACCTTTATACTGTCATACATGAATCATTTGGAAAGTTTTAGGAACCTGTCCAACTGCATTTCTCATAAAACACTCCCATGTCTGTATGCTGTGCAAAGCCAAGACTTGTACCTGTGTAGCTTAGAAAATTGCGATAAGTAAAACAAAAGAAAAGTAATTAAAACACATTTTGCAGTACCATTGTGACTATGCAACTTGAACAAAGCCTACTAAAGCAAATTTTGTTCAAATGCATTTTCTTACATAACTTTCCAGCATCTTACATAATGAAGTCTGAATTAAAGATAAAATAGATCTTTTAGACCTTTCATAAATAAGCACCAAAAAGAAGCTATATTTTATTAATTGTCAATGACTGCAAATCATAAAAAAGATATGCTTCATTTTCTTGCCAAGATTATAATGGTTATTCCAAAGATGGCTGAAGTTAAGATTTTTGCAGAGGGAAAATGAAATAAGTAGTTTATTTAAAGTGAAATTAGAGAGTTATCGTAAAAGCATAGCTTGTTTTTATTGTATTTTTGAATAAGATTTATGCATGTCTAAAAAGAGGTTTTGTGATTTAAGGTACTAGACGAATTTGGGTTATAGATCAGAAAAATCTTCCCTTTAGTAGCTGTTTTTTCTGACACCTGACATTGAAGTCTATCTAATCTTTTCTTCAGCAGAACAATGTGATTAATTGGCATTAGCACTAAATTACCTGATGAAATGGCGGCACCTGGGTGGCTCAGTTGTTTAAGTGGCCTACTCTCGATTTCTGCTCAGGTCATGATCTCAGGGTCGTGAGATTGAGCCCTGTATCAGGCTCTGTGAGCTCAGCAGGGAGTAGGAGCCTGCTTGAGATTCTCTCCCTCTCCTTCTGCCCCTCTCTGTGTGTGCTCTCTCTAAAATAAGTAAATCTTTAAGAAAAATTACTTGATGAAATGGTTTTCAGTCTATATATGTTTTCTAATTTTTATTTGTTCATTATTTTAATTTTTTTGCCTCAGCTTGATTTTATTCATTTATTCTTTTGAGAAAGTTGTTAGTTAATGTATATTTTCAAATTTACCTGCATGTATTTACTCATTATGTTGTCTTACAATTTTTAAATTCCTAAAATAGCTTTAGTTTATGTCTGCTTTCATTTGCAGTGAAAATGGTTACTATCATTTGCAATATGCAATAAAAATAATTACTTTGGTCATATCTTAGAACATATTAGTCCTTTCTAATTGTATCATTGACTTAAATCTTAAAATGTTAACAGTTGCCACCGTTTTTTTAACAAGGAAATGTATTTACTGAAATTACTTTCCTGTTTATTAAATGCTTTAAGAGCTTCAGATGAAAAGATAGTCTGACACTAAAGCAGTTTCACTTTTGGTTCATCAAAAGTGTGTATTTCCTCCCATATTAGTACAATTTCTGAATGTATTACTTGTTTTTATCAATAGTCATTTTTCTTTATATCAGTGTATTCATAATTGCTTGAAAACATCATGGTGCTATTTTTTTGACTGGACTTCCAAACTTCCAAAAGGTTTTCCCTTGACACCTGGGAGAGCAATGACTCATGAAGCAGGACATAGTCGTCCAGTGGGTAACAAGACTCAAAGTGAGACAGTGGGTCGAAGCTGAAGAGGAGAAAATGAGCACATAGCTATCTTTAAACACAGAGCTCCTCTGAAGACTTCTGAAAGTCTAGCTATATCTACTCTTTGTGGCTCAATGGGAAAATTACACAAGGAAAGTGCCTAGAGAATGAAGGAGGAAAGAGGAGAAGAAGAAGGGGAAGGGATACCTGGGTGGCTCAGTCGGTTAAGCATCTGCCTTTGACTCAGGTCACGATCTCAGGGTCCTGGGATTGACTCCTTGCTCGGGAGGGAGCCTGCCACTCCCCCTGGTTGTGCTCTTTCTCTCTCTCTCTGATAAATAAATAAATAAAATCTTTTTTTTAAAAAAAAGGGTACAATTAGAAAGGTAACTGGTAATTTCATAAAAATTTTAAAAATTATATTATAGAATTTTCTTCAGCAGCTCAGGCTCTGTCTCAGAATGAAGGCAGTCATAACTTTGACAAAATGGTAGCTTTGTAATTCAGAAGTAAAGGGAAAGATGTCATACTTCATCTATTCTGAATTGTTTTCAACATTAAGAACAGACAGCACAGAGACTGTAACAACTTTGTAACAAATACGTGCACTCAATCCGACTTGGCCATTGGGCTTTTTACTTTGCTTTAACTTTTGTTAATTGAGAAGCTGTTGGCTAGCACTCTCTCGGTATATACCTGAATGTGAATGAGGATGCTTTAAATGTGAAACAGAGAACAGTCCTGACACTGTGACAGGCTGCTCGTTTTATAACTACTCTCCAGTAAACATTTGAAACACTTTGCAACCTCAACATGTTAAATAGTCAGGTCGATGAAAGATACTTAAAAATAGTTTCACATTTCTAATGATTTGGACTTGAGTTTTAGTCCAAATTACTTGGACATTGATATAATCTGTGTGTTTTCCAATAGTTTCTAGATTGTTTAAAATTACAAATCTTATTTTACCTCCCAACTGAAAACCTCTACTGGTTTCCCAAGGTCAAATTCCTTAACAAAATCTTCCTGGAGCCTAAAAGAAAGGTTCAAGTAGCCGGTTCTCCTTTGTTTCTGCTTGCCAGCCACAGTGAACATCTTCTAGTTCTTCCAAAGTTTCACAGTCCCCAGGTTCTCGCCTCTGGGTTGCCTCTTTTTGCTGAAATGTGTCCACCATCCTTTAGCTAAACCCTGCTTCATGTGTGAATAAAAAACTTTAGTCCTTGAACTCTCAGATCAGTTCCCTCTGTCACGCGCACATCTAGGTCTCAACACTTCCTTTCATACCGTCAGTCACAGTTTGCCATTGAGTGAGGACAAATTTATAACCACTGTTACAGGGAGCGCTGTAAGGTCTGCAGGTAAAAATGGACCTTATCAATTTACTTCACCATTTTATCCTCACAACCTAGCACGGTACTTAGGATCTAGTAGGTGGGCAAGAAATAGTTTTGACTGAATGTATACACCACATGGTAGTTAAAACATTTTTTTATGTTGATGGAAAAGCACACATAGAATTTTCATTGTTTTTTAATTTATATAGGTGAATTCAGATAGTCCAAGAGTGCTCTTATGTTCACAGTGGACATAAGATTAATTTTCCTAAAAATACAGAAGTCCCCCTTTAGCCACATTTTCACTATCTGCAGTCGCAGTTACCTGCTGTCAACCATGGCCCAGAAGCAAATGACCCTCCTTCTGAAGAGTCCTCTGGTCAGCAGTAGCCTAACACCATGTCACCCATGCCTCTGTCACTCACCTCGCGTCATCTCATCACACAGGCATTTTATCATTTCACGTCTTCACAAGAAGGGTGAGTGCAGCGGCATCTGGGTGGCTCAGTCAGTTGAGCACCCAACTCTTTGTTTCGGTTCAGGTCATGATCTCAGGGTTGTGGGATTGAGCTCCCTGTTGGGCTCTGTGCTCAGCAGGGAGTCAGCTTAGATTCTCTCTCTCTGCCCGTCTCCCAGCCCCTGCTTGCATGTGGTCCCTCTTCAAATAAACAAATAAATCTTAAAGAAAAAAAAAAAAAGGGTCAGCACAGCACAATAAGATATGTTGAGAGAGAGACCACATTCACATAAATTTGTTCACATAACTTTGAGTATATTGTTACTATTGTTCAACGTAATTATTAGTTATTGTTAATCTCTTACTGTGCCTAATTTATAAACTTTACCGTGGATGTATATGAAAAAACATAATATATTTAGGGTTCTGTACAATCTGTAGTTTCAGGCATCCACTGGGGGTCTTGGAACATATCCCCCATGTAAGAGGAGGACCACTGTGGTGGCAGTAAGTTTCCTTTCTGTTCTCTTCTCACTCCACCATATTTACAATTTTTAAGTTATATTAGAAAATACATATGAGAACATGTGTTTGTATCTGAGTTTGAGTTTCCCCACAAGTAAACCCTGGAAAAGGGATTCAAGTATAAATAGTTTAGATGGGAGATGACCTCAGGAAACACTGGTAGCAGAGTAAGGAAGTGAAACAGGGAATGGAGACAAACTTAATAGCAAAATGACATAATAAGACAATAACAGGGTGCTTTATTAGGCAAGTTACTATTGTAGGCTTTGGGAGTCCGTGTAGAACGTGTACCTTATGCAAACTGAAGGGCAAAGGAGCTGGGGTATTTAAACACTGTCTTCCATCAGCTGTGGCTGTTCAGAGGGGTGTAAATTTCCTAGGACTTTCAGACTGCCACTGTGTACCAGCAGAACAGCCTCAGATTGCCAGAGAAAATCTTCAGACCAAGAGATGTTCATGCTGTCTTTGGAAGTCTACCAGTATGCGTGACAAAGCTAAGAACCTAGGGGATATGGCAAGGCACAGAGTTTGCTTACAATAGGCTTTATAAATATTTCTCACTCTATTTTTTCAAATTTTAGTGTTATTTGTTCTAGTTCTGTGAAAAATGCTGTTGGTATTTCAACAGGCACTGCATTAAATGTGTAGATTGCCCTGAATAGTATGCACATTTTAACAATAGTGATTCTTCCAGTCCATGAGCATAGACTCTTTCCACTTATTTGTGTCATCTTCAATTTCTTTCATCAACGTTTTATAGTTTTTGGAGTCTTTCACCCCCTTGGTTAAGTTTGTTCCTAGGTATTTTATTCTTGTTGATGTAATTGTAAATGGGACTGTTTTCTTAATTTCTCTTTCTACAACTTCATTACTAGTGTGTAGAAAAGAGGCATATTTCTGCATATTAATTTTGTATCCTGCAGCTTTACTGAATTCGTTTATCAGTTCTAGGAGTTTTTTGATGGAGTCTTTAGGTTTTCTATATATGGTGCTCATGTATTCTGCAAATATTCATGGTTTTACTTTTCCTTACTGATTCGAATTATTTTATTGCTTTTTTTTAAAAAGATTTTATTTATTTATTTGACAGAGAGAGACAGCCAGCTAGAGAGGGAACACAAGCAGGGGGAGTGGGAGAGGAAGAAGCAGGCTCCCAGCGGAGAAGCCTGATGTGGGGCTCGACCCCAGAACACCAGGATCACGCCCTGAGCCAAAGGCAGAAGCTTAACGGCTGAGCCACCCAGGTGCCCCTATTTTATTGCTTTTTCTTGCCCGACTGCTATGACTAGGACTTCTAGTGCTATGTTGAATAAAAGTGGAAAGCGTGGACATCTTTGTCTTGTTCCTGATCTTAGAGAAAAAGCTTTTGGCTTTTTACCATTGAGTATGATGTTAGCTGTGAGTTTTTTATATACAGCCTTTATTATGTTGAGCTATGTTCCCTCTAAATCTACTTTGTTGAGAATTCTTATTGTGAACAACTATTACACTCTGTCAAACCTGTTCCTGCATTTATTGAGATGGTTATATGGTTTTTATTCTTTCTCTTCTTAATGCGATGTATCACATCGATTGATTTGCGAATATTGAGCCAAACTTGCATCCCTGAAATAAATCCCATTTGATCTTGGTGAATGATTTTTTTGAATGTAATATTGAATTTGGTTTGCTAATATTTTGTTGAGGATTTTCGTATCTATGTTCATCAGAGATATTGGCCTGTACTTTAATTGTAGCGTCTTCATCTGGTTTGGGTATAAGGGTAATGCTATCCTTATGAAATGAACTTATAAGTTTCCCCCCCTATTTTTTGAAATAGTTTGAGAAGAATAGGTATTACTCCTAGACACTTTACATGACACCCTTGACTTTCCACCCAAAAAATAAAGTACCATAAGAGATTGATTTAATACCTACTGAATGAATATTAAACTCACTTCACATAAGTAAAATAAAATACTGAATTTATGTTGTGATTTTTAATAAAATAATATATTTTATATAGATTTTTTACTCTCACAATATTTTGAGATAATAAATGCTACTTATCTGATGAAGAATTTGGAAACAATGCCACAAACTAAAAAGACCTCCCTGATTGTTAAAAATATGTAAGAGTATCCAAATTTACAGTGGAATTTCTGTAATGAAAATAATTAGTGTAAACAACATTTTCAGTTTGTCATAATGTTTTCATATTCATTAAACCAGCCAATCCTCAAAACATTCCATTTTAAAGGTAGGAAACTCAGTCTCACACTAAACATGTAGTTATGATCTTGCCTCCCTCCTTCACACACACACACAAAAAAGCCATTGGACTGAATCTACTTCAATTTCCCCCAAATAAATCCAACAATCTTGTGTACTTCATGCTCTTTTCTGTCAAAGTAAAGGAACTGAGCCCAGTGCCTTCACTGGTGCTCTGAATCAACTCTTCCTTTGTCTTCTTGGGGAACTGACGCTACCAATTATCCTTCCTCCTTGCCTCAACCACATCAGCTTTAAATATCCGCATGTTTTTACTATATTTAAAACTAATCAAAAGAAACGAACACAAACAAAGCAGATAAACCTCACTCTTACGTCCCTCTCTGTCTAGCTCTTCACAGCCCAACTCCTGGACTACATTGTCCATATTTACGGTCTTCATTTCCTCCCCACATGTTCACTCCTCGGTCTCCATCCTCTGCCCTTTAAATTATTAATTCAGAAGCTTCTCAACCTCATTTTATTTAATCCACTTGCAGCATTTATATCTGTTGACCACTTCTGTCTTCCCTTGGCTTCATGGGTGCTGTTTACTCCCAGATTTCTTCTCATACGCTGGCTGCAGCTACTCAAATTCTTTGTCAAGTTTATCCTCCCTTACCCACACGTTAAATATTTCAAGGCTGGAATGGCCTTTCTCCTTTATATGCTTTCTCTCAGTAATTTCATTCCTGCCAAAGATTTCAATTACTATCTCCATGAACTCACTCCTAAATTTACCCCTTTACCACAGACATCTCTTTTTGCTTTAGATCAATGTATCTTTTCCCCCTCTAGATATTTTCACTTACTTGCCTTGAAGTTATCCAACAAACAAAAAACTAAAGCTAAATTCATGAACTGGTCCTCTTTCAGGACTCATTAGCTTGGTTAATGGCATCACCATCTACCCAATTTCACAAGCCAGACACTTTTCATCTGCGTCTCCTTCTCCTTCAGCCCTCATACCCAAATCATCCTCAAATCCTACTAACTATACATCTTAAAGGTATTTCAAATCCATCCCCTTCTGTCCATTTCCAAGGCCATCATCCCAGTCAAAGCTACTCTCTGTGTTCCACCCTGACAACTGTAATTGCTTCCTAAACGGTCACGTCACACTTTCCCTTTCCTCTCTGTTCTGCGCACAAAACCCACAATGCGTCTTGATGACATATGATCATGCCCCTCTCCTGCTTAATACACTTTAATGTTTCCCCACTTGTCTTAGGAGAAAATCCAAACCCTCAACGCGGGCTACAAGGCCTTGCTAGTTCTTCTCCTCGCCCAGCTCTTCTGACCAATCGATTTTACTTCTACATTCTTAAAACAGTATTCAGCTTTCTCTAAAGGCTCTTAGCAAGATTATTACTTAGATGGTCATTTTCAAAATTATTTCATTAATGTTTGTCTTCTCCTGCTAGACTATATTAAAAACAGGAAAACATGATTAATTTTGTTCACCATGGTCCCTGGAATGTAGTCAAATTCCAATAGTTAGTCTTTGTCAAATATATGAATAATCATATCTGGCTCTTGATTTTAGTGTGAAACTCAGTCCTCTCGACCATGTATAAGAATTTTGCCATTGCAGACAAACTTGAACTTACAACCCCAAGATCAAGAGTGGCATGCTCTTCCAATTAAGCCAGACAGGCACCCCTAAAAACCTTATTTTAAATCATCAGCTCTTTATAAAGATCTACCATACCAAGAAAAAAAAAAACACAACTATGTTCTTTACTACATACATCTTATCATGGACATTTTCTTTCACTTTCAAAGTAAATATATCCAAGGAAAACATCTATTTTATCAAAGCAAAGTTGAAGATTGTCTGGGGAAGTTGTAACTAAGGATAAATGTTTAAGTAATTCAAATAATAGGGATTCTTCAGTTGCAAAGACGTTAATTATATGAAACATTACAAGGACTTCCAATGTGCCTAAACTTTAGAGACAATAAATACATTGAAAAAAATAGAAAAACTAGCCGCCATGCGTTTTTTTTTTTTAAAGATTTTATTTATTTATTCGAGAGAGATAGAGACAGCCAGTGAGAGAGGGAACACGAGCAGAGGGAGTGGGAGAGGAAGAAGCAGGCTCATAGCGGAGGAGCCTGATGTGGGGCTCGATCCCATAACGCCGGGATCACGCCCTGAGCCGAAGGCAGACGCTTAATCACTGTGCCACCCAGGTGCCCCATACCGTGTGTTTTTTAAACTGTAAACCATTCAGATATATCCATGCCTACATATAAGACAGAACCCTAGATTTAAGAAAGCTCTAGTTTGTGGGAAGAAATATTACCTTTCTCTCTTTCTTCAAGGGATTGTGTTTCACAAACGACTAAATTTGCAGGGTAAATAAAGCCCACCGTAGCGACGCAATCCAGCTGCACTCCCTGCCACGCGTGAAAGAACAATCTTGAACCTCAATTTATTTCATCACTGAGTACTCTGGAGACTTCCTTCAATAGCTCAAATCCTGAATATTCTTTACCCTGTGCCTTTGAATTCCAAAGTGTAAATCAAACTCATGTATATCACCTGTCTCGCCCCCGCATACTGTTGCCCTGCAAGCCCAGCAAGGACTACTTGTAAAGGTACAAATACAACTGGAATCAGGATCAATTATTTTTCTGAGAGTATTAAGGACACTGACTAGGTGAATTGCTGCTGTGAGTATTTTTCTAGGCTAAAATGTGTCCAAATATTACTGTTATCTTTATTGTTTTATTCCATACCAAGAAGACTTGAAATGCAGGTTATTTTTTTAAATTTACATTTTTGGACCAAGAAGTGCAGGTTTTATGACATTAAAGCAATGGTGTCCAGAAACCATAGACTGACATATATTTTCTAAATTTTCCCTTAAAAAATATTTCAGATTTTTGAAATTTCCTACCTAGAAATAGTCCATAATTGAGACATGAATTTATTTAAGTTGTAGGATGTGGGCTTGTTCTCATTAAAGTTTTTTTATAATATTAGATATTCATAGAGGTTGAGGAATAGTAGTATATTAAGATATTTCTTCACAAGATTTGCTGGTGCTAAACTCGAAAAAAGCTGATATGTTGCACGATCTGAAGAATTTGCAAAACTTTAACAATATTATTATTACACAAAAATAAGGCACAGAGATGTAAACTTTATGTTGTTTGTTTTACTTAGTAATTAATATGATGAATGGGGACAATATTTAACAAACATTAATACGAGGCTAGTAATGGAAAATTTTAGCATGTGAAATTTTCACAAAGGCTTTCATAATTCTTATTGAGAAAGAATGATGATGAACTTTCACAAATGTAATCATTCAAGCGAGACATGCTTGATCAATTCCACTGCCTTACTCTTGCTAACAATACTATTTCTTCTTCTTATGGTTATTTTGTTTGCACGTTATCAGTATAGAGTCAGCTAAAAATGATAACTGATTTTTTTCAAGATTGTAGAGCTTAGATTTACACACCCCATTAATCTTAATGTCAGCAATTCATAACATTCCAGTATTTTAGTCTGTTTCCTAGTGAAATGGTTATGTATATATCTAAACTTTTTGCCATGTGCTACTCAGTCTTAATAATTAGAAATTTAACTGTCCTGATTAATGTCATTCTGAATAATAATATTACAAATATTATTAACTATTCTAATAAAATTAGACATTTAACTGCCCTGAATAATGTTATTCAGTACTGAGATACCTTAATTTGACTCTGCCATTGCTTAACTGCTAGTTATATAGTTTGTTTCAATGTCTTTGTCTTATTGTATTAGGGAACACTAAAATGAATATTTTCCAGCAAAGAATGGTTTATTTGAATTTGCAAGTACATTTTCCTTTTTAAAAATCAATTTTATTGAGATATAGTTTATATATAATGAAACGCACAGATTTAATTATACAGCTCAATGAGTTCTGACAAATGTACACTTCCATATAACCATCAATACAGATATAAAATATTTTCATCACGTCTTACAATTCCCTTGAACCCCTTGCAGTCAATCACATCCTCCCCACAATTCCCCATCCCGAGGTCACTTACCAGCTTGTGATCACCACATTTTAGTTTGGCCTATTCTAGGATGAGATATAAATAATCATACAGTATTTATTTCAGTGTCTGGCTCTTTCAGGTCAGCATAATATTTTTGAAGTTCATCCGTGTGGTCATCTGTGGTCATCTGTACCAATAAGTTGTTTCTTTGTATCACAGAGTAGTATTCCATGAATGAATTCATTCATTCCTTCATGTGTTGGAGGACATTTGGGTTGCCTCCAATTTAGGAGATTATGAATAAACCTTTGTCAACACCGTTATACAAGTCTTTTTGTGGACATAGTTTTTTATTTCTCTTGGATAAATACCTAAGAGTAGAATTTCTGAGTCACAGGGTAGATGCATGTTTATAAGAACGTATTCGACCATTTTCAAAAGTGAGCATACCATTTCACATTCCAACCAGCGATATATACATGTTCCAGTTGCTCCCCATTCCTGCCAGCATTTATCACTCTTTCCAGTCACCGTAGGACGATAGGACAGTGAGACCACACGACTTTGTGTCTGAAGACTGCAGGATTTCTGAGATCAGGAAACAAGGAAAAGAAGAGACTTTTAAACTGAGATTGCAAGATAAGGCAATCTCTCAATTTCCTGGTCCAGGATTTGATTACTCAGTGAAATATTCAGGTAAGAGAATTAACTAGGGAAGAGCATTTTCTTTGCCTTTCCGACTTCCTCAGACTCAAAGTCCTCACATCAGCTCAAAGGTTTAAAAAGTTGGGCAAGTTTCTCTCACTGCAAGCCAAGATTGTTCCCGGGGCGGCTCACTGTTCCACCTGTCTTGACCCCAACCTCAGCTACTGCATCAAGTCAAAGTGTTCTTTTAGATATATTTGTGCCTGTGAAACAGGATTGTCGTGGAATGGTGGTTTCGAACAGAAGTATCAATGTTTGGTGTCTTGGGTAACTTGTGCCAGTGGGAGTGAAGGTCTTTCATGTTTTTTACATCCTCACCATAATTAGAGCTCTTACATTTTTCCCCCTAATTTGAATGATTTTCTAAAGATACACTCCCAGAAGAACATTATTAAGTCAAAAATAATCACTGTTTTTGTGAAGATTGCCAAAAATAATAGGATGAGTATTATTCATCAAAAGAAAATGTACTCTTTTTCACAGTTACTCTTTTTCACATTACCCTACAGATTTGAAACAGGACCCATTGAATTTTATTGCATTCATTTTGTTAAAATATTTGTATTTTGTTCTCAGGCTTATTTGCATTATATACTCTCCCTTCATCTACTGCTCATTTATTTGACACTCATTTATTCAAGAGCAGTCTTAGTTAGAAAATGACCTTTCCTTCACTTTTACAGACAAAATGAAATAAATGAGAGTAACTGCTAATGGGCATGGGGTTTCTTTTCGGAGTGATTAAACTTTTCTAAAATTGATTGTGGTATGGTTGCACAACTCTGAATATAATAAAAATCACTGAATTGTACACTTTAAATGGGTGAGTTATATGGTATGTGAATGTTACCACAATAAAGCTGTTATTTAAAAAATGAAATAAGGGAATGAAATATGAACGTCAATGAAGCTTCTATGATACGTTTCCAACAACTAAATTCTTACCCAACTGAAAACCAAAATCAGCTTTATGGGACAACTTCCAAGCACACCGAAAAAAGAAAGAAAACTATCTGATCTACCAGAACATTATTGTGATAAATATAACAAGATCGAATTACATTTTTGTTTGCTATCAGGCACTGAGCTACACATTTTAAATGAATTATCTCATTTAATCTTTGTATCAACTCTGGAGAGTTACTATTTATTACATATCTTTGTAGATGAAAACACTGATATTTAAATCAAAGCAAGTAGTTGAAAAATTCAGGGCTGAAATCTCAGGTTTGTCTGACATAATTGTTTTGGATCTATTGCTTCCTAATATTAGAGCATAACATTCAAGAAGATTCTATTGCTGTTGATTGTAGCTAAAAAATCCACACATGCAGATGAATGCACTCAAAGTCATGCAAAATATAACAAACATTTCTCAGGCCAAGAAAAATCAGCCTGCTCTGGTGAAAACCTAGATCCAGAAATCCTAAAAGCCTGAATCGAGAAATCCTAAATTCTTTGGGGGTTAACTGGAAGGAGGGGATGCTGAAACATCCTCCAGCTCGAGCTGGCTATAACGTTATATTTGTGCTCATATTCAACACCAGTTTAAAACCTCATTGATCCTGTGTCCAACCATAATAATAATACTTTAGTTTCTATGACACCTTATAGTTAATGAAGATATTTTAATGGTTAAGACAACCTATGGCCAGCCTTTAGAGAATTATCAAATATTAGTTTTGCAAGAAATCTTTGAAATTTTATTTTATTAATAAGGACATATTTCCTAGAGAAGTGAAGGCAATTTTCCAAGGTAAAGCATCTTCAGAAAGTCAGGGAAGTATGTCAGACGTGTGGAACCAGGGTCCAGGAATCCTTTTACCACATTGCATTGATTATTACTGATTAATAAATGTTCTTACCCTTTCTTCTCTCCAGTCCCTGGTAAATACCCAACACTGGCCCAATAACCACTCACGATACTGCCTCCATGGTTTCTAGCACAGTCTGCTCTCTGATTGCAAACTCTGGGAATAAACTTGGCATTATTTCAGACTCTGCTCCTGCCAAGTCCAATTTCATTAGGGAGTAATAAAAAACAACAATACACATTTTTACTTTAATGTTCAAAGAACACTTCTGGATCATTGAATTTTGGACAGCATTTCATCTGTGGGACGCAAATTATTCTAATTACAACAAGTTTACCTTATAAAAAAAAGAACACCTGCTTTTTCAAGGCAATATCCCCTAAACACTACTGAATTAGATAAAATTAAATTTGTTTGCATTTAATGGTAGTTAGGAAAGAATGAAAAAGAAACAAGGAATTGTGTTTGCCACTAAGGAAAACATCAGATAGTTAGTGAACTTAATAGAAGGAACACTTAGAATTTTATATTGTATATATTTCTACTGTGTGCACTCAGTAAAGAATACACAAGGAAATAATGGTGTATAAACCTTGTTAACAATTCTTTAGTGTTGACATTCTAAAAATGAACTACTCCTTCTAGAAATACAACTAAACATCAGGACCTGAGATTTGCATTATACATAAGCAAATTTTCCAGGTAACTAAGACTTATAGCTCCAAAATGCATCACTGTGTTGGTTTCATAATTCATTCTGGAAGTGTAATTCTATATAAGCCTACTGTGTTTGCCAGGCACTGGGTTAACCCTGTGGCACAGCAGAGAACATGGTCCCCACCCTTATGGAGTTTTTGTAATGTTAGATGGGATCATTACTGAAGACATCTCATTTTTGCCTTTTAAACCACGGGTAATCTATGTATGTTCATATAGTCTCAGTGGTTGTTGATGAACACCATCATTAAAGTAAAGTACTAGGACTATATTTTAGACTTTGTGTCTCTTCCTCTTAAATAAAAGTCTGCCAACCTCTATGGCACCAGGCATGCCCAAATTTACCACATTTGTAGTATTTCCATTCTTTCATTAATCATCCATGAAATGTGAAACCAGGTAAGTAAACTTGTTAGAAATTATATGTTTGGTGAGATTCTGAAATATATTCTTATAAAGTACCTGGTCACTTGCAGGGACTCTGGGAAACTTCTTCAGAGATTTGAACAGAACTGTGGGTTCGCATATTTGCTAAAAGTTAGAGCTCCCCATCAATGATATTACCTATACTTCGCTCCATTCTCCGTATGATGTTGGCAGTAGGGAAAATTGGTAACTGGGCTGCTTGGGCTACCATAACAAAATACCATAAACTAGGTAGTTCACACAACAGAAATTTATTTTCTCACTGTTCTGGAGGCTAGACGTCCCAGAGCTAAGTCCAACAGGGTCAATTTCTGGGGAAAACTCTCTTCCTGGTTTGCAGGTGGCCACCTTCTCATTGTGTCCTCACTTGGCAGAAAGAGAGAGAGAGAATAAGCTCTTTGGTGTCTCTCTAAAATAATATCTATATCTATCTATATCTATATCTTAAAGAGAGAGAGAAAGAGAGACAGAGAGTGGGGAAGGGGGAGAGGGAGAGAATCTCAAGCAGATTCTCCACTGAGTACAGAGCCCAACATGGGGCTTAATCCCATGACCCTGAGATCATGACCTGAGCCGAAATCAAGAGTCGGATGCTTAACTGGCTGAGCCACCCCGGTGCCCCTCTAGTGTCTCTTCTTATAAAAACACAAATTTTACCATACAAAAGACCCACTTTTAAGACCTCATTATCTTAATTAATTCCTTAGGAGTTACAGCATTGCCATTTGAGTTTGTGGGGGGACACAAATATTCATCCATAACAGGTGGTTAAACTAAATAATAAAATAATTACTATATTATTATTATCATTTTAATGGAAATTCTGAGATACTTATTTTAGTGATCTTTGGTTGTGTAGCAATTTGTAGTCAAACTCAGAAATGGCATCTATTCTTTGGATCTTTTAAAAAGGATGCAAAAGTACTATGGCCTGCAGTTAATTTTTACAATCAAAGATTTTGGTTTCCATTGTCTTTTTAAAAATGCTATAGACATCAATAAGTGCCAAAATAAGATTACTATTATCAAGCACATATGTCTCTCAAGGTCAGATTAAAAGCTGTATTAAGCATGTTTGTTGTGAGATTGATATTACTGTTTGATGAGGTGAATGAAAGAGCAAAATTCACTGATCAAATTTGTTTTTCAGTGTAGTCTTCAAATAAGAATGAGGCTCTGTTGCTATGAAGCTTTCCCCTTGCATTTTCTTTAAAAGGTAGTAATGGTAGTTTCCAATGACTGTCCTTAATGTAGTAGTCGTAAAACTAATCAAGTGTAGTGACCCTTCATCTGGAAATTCCTCAGACTTCATCTAATGGATCATTAAGTTGTTTGTCCAGACATGGGTCAGTGAATTAAGCTAGCAGTTTTGTTGGTGGTGGTGGTGTCTAATGGGGTGATACGATAAACAAAAAACAGTGTAGTTTACCTTCATAGTAAATATACATTATGAATATTTTTTAATTTTTATACTGCAGTGGGACCACGAGTCCCTTGTTTCCAGCATGAACACTGCTTGTCTTCAATCAACAGACTGCAGAGCATACAGTGTTAGCTAAACTAGCTGAGCACTTAAACTTGCAGTATTTCTTAAACTGAAATGTGTCAGTGAACCACCAAAGACATTGTTAAACTGCCCTTTCTAATTTTCAGATCCAGTAGGTCTAGGGTGGAGTCCAAAATTCTGCAATTCTAGGGGTGATACTGATGCTGTTAGACCAGACCACACTTTAAGGAACAAGGCTTCAAAAGGCCCAAAGCATGTTTTTTTTCTTTTTTCTTTTCTTTCTTTTCTTTTCTTTTTTTCTTTTCTTTTCTTTTCTTTTTTTCTTTCTTTTCTTTCTTCTTTAAAGTTTTATTTATTTATTTATTTGTGAGAGAGAGAGCATGAACAGGGGGAGGGGCAGAGAGAGAGAGAGGGAGAGGGACAAGCAGATTCCCTGCAGAGCATGAGGCCCTACGCTGGGCTCGATCCCAGGACCCCAAGATCATGACCTGAGCCAAAGTCAGATGCTTAACCGACTGAGCCACCAGGCACCCCACAGTTATTTCTCCTAAAAGATCTACAAAACAGATATCACTAAAATAACATTGCTCTCCTACTCTGTGGTTTTTTGGGGGACTGATGAGATTACATATATAAAGCAGTTGTCACAAAAAGAGTTTAAAAACAATGAAAACTATTAATTGGATAAACGAAGACATTGTCTATTATGGTGAATTTTATGTAGCTGAATTTACCTAGGGCAGAGAATTTCAAGGGTTTGTTATGGTCAGCAAAAGTTTTTTGAAAATATTAAACTCTAGAAATATGAGATTTTATTTCAAAAGCTGGAGTAAACTCATCAGTGGCTCTCATTCATGGTGAGGACAAAGTAAAAGCAATAATTTCATCCTGCAAAATTAAAGTTTTGGAAACCAGAGTGGACATTTGTGCAGTGATATGGATTTGACTTGATGAGCCACGCAGCTAATGGTGGGAATAATGAAAAGGTGAAAAGAGAGAGACCAACAGATATTGAGCGCCTACTCTGAGCCAGGCAACATGCTCTACAGGACACTGGCTGCATGGAAAACCATCTGGGAGACTTCCAGAATGTGTGCACACACGTTCAGACTTCACTCTCGTTTCTCACCAAAATCTCTGCAGGAAGGTCCAAGCAAATCTTTTTTAAAAGCTCTTTACAGTGTCTCTATCTTATGACAGGTATACCGGTTCCCCGGGGAGACTTCTCTCCAGTACTCCTACAAGGAGACCACCACTCTTTTCCTTCCACACTTTTCCTCAAGACTGGCCACCTTCTTGTCATATCTCCCACAGAAGAGACAAATGGTTATGGCAGATAATCCTGCATTCTGATCCCCCAACAGCCTTCTTTTTTTATTCTCTCTTCTACTTTATGAAAGTAAAAGTTATTTTTAAATTAGCCATGTTTTTTCTTTACCTCTCTGCTCAACCTAATTCCTCTAAGGCAATTAGAATTCTCAGGAGGTGTAGACAAGTAAGAGATGCACACAATTCAATATTTCAAGATCCTTTCTCCCTACAATAAATGGCCTGAGTCAGGGCGTGATTCTAGGACTGATTGAGTATTTATTATTCCTACTATGCCCTACTGCCAAGTATTGCAAGTGATCTAGGAAAAAGCAATTAAATTAATAATGACTTTTGCTTTTCCTTCTCTAAGACAGGAAAGAAATGAGTCAGTATTTCATCTCGCAAGAAATATACCCTGAAATACTAGGAAATATGGTGCCATAATCAGAGTGACATATTTATCTTGAGCTACAAGGCTCTCGCCACAGGGTCCATTTCATCAACATCTCCAACTTCTTGGTTCATATTTTTGGTCCAACTCAGATTTTAGAAACTGAACATCACCCTTTTTAATAGATCTTTCTCTCCCGTTTCTGCCTTTTCAGTTTCTTTTATGTCTCTTACCTGCCTTGACTGGATCAGATCTCCATTCTATCAGAGCATAGTTTGTCAAGTTTGCTTCTCTTTAGCTTTCTCCAACAGAAGAGTTGAGTCCACCCAGTTAAAAACCTGTATGCATTAATAGTCCCATCACAACCCTGAAACCTTTTTCAAAATTGGCATTTCCTTAGTATGTATGTTCTTTTAATATATGTTCTTTTATTTTAATTATTTTTTAAAGATTGTATTTATTTATTTATTTATTATTTATTTATTTATTTATTTATTTTAGAATGAGAGAAAGCGAGCCCATGTAAGTAGGGGGAGTGGCAGAGAAAGAGGGAGAGAGGGAATCTCAAGCAGATTCCTCACTGAGCATGGAGCCTGACATGGGGCTCAATCTCACAGCCCCGAGATCATGACCTGAGCTGAAACCAAGAGTCAGACACTTAACCAACTGAGCCACCCAGGCACCCTATTAATATGTGGTCTTGTAAAGTTTTAAATGCATATAGTATTGCATTGCCCTCTGATCTTTTCTTTCAAGCTTCTCTAAAATATGTCTATGATGTTTCCTCGGAATAGCGATTCTCAGCTCCAGCTACACATTAAAATCTTTTGCAGGCTTTAAAAATATATTGTTACTTGGGTCCAATTCAGTCAAAATCTCTGGGGTGGGACCCCGTGTGAGATGATTTTTAAATGTCAGGATTGAGAATTGCTACTTTATTTTATTTTTTTTTATTTTAATGATTTTTTATTATATTATGTTAATCACCATACAGTACATCCCCGGATTCC
>NC_048220.1:111511163-111527710 GCF_002007445.2 Ailuropoda melanoleuca | reverse complement strand
GGCTGTACCAACTTGCATTCCCACCGACAATGTAGGAGGGATCCCCTTTCTCCACATCCTCTCCAACAAGAGAATTGCTACTTTAGATCACATATTGCTTCAAAAATGTCCTCTCTCTTTTCCCTAAAAAACAAAAACAAAAACACACAAAAATAGCCGCAGGGCATAGGTCTAGCTAAAAGGAGCCCTGGAAAGGTTTGGAGGCCTGGATGCTGGAGGGCTCCCAAGAGAAACGTGTGAAAGTCACAGAAGTGGAGGACATAATTCAACCAACTATTCATTCAGCTACTAGATACCGTATTTATATTCCCCATTTCAGCTAAATCTCGTGAGACTGTAGAAAGTACCTTTTGCTCAAAATCAATCTTTTAGTGGATTGACAATCAATGACTTGTGTTTCTCTGGTCTGCAAGGAGGCTGTGGGGAGAAGAGCAGAGTCAAGCATGACTCAATTGTAGCTTCTTCTCATCCTGTCATTCACATGGCCCCTGAGTTTTCCGGGTAAAGATGTTCTTTTCAGATTTATTAATGAAGGACCCAGAATTTCTAGCTAAACTCCTGCCACAGGTTCCCCAGGCACAGGAGAATCATGGGATAGCCTGTGGTTCAGAATTTGAGACTAGGCACCAGAAAACTACTCATCATAACATTGCTCTCTATTTTGAGCTCATCACTAACTAATATGTGCCTTGGTTTCCTCACAGGTCAAAAGGATGTGGGATCCATACACACCTCAAAGGGCTTTATGAAATGAGACAAGCATACAGCTAAGTGTTGGGAAAACTACCAAGTATAGTTCAAATAAAAAATGATTTTTATTATTGTGATTATATGTGAATGATAAATTTGGCCCACGTTCTTCTATTTATTGCCAACTTTTGAGACAGAATGGAATTTGGCAAGTAAAAAATGAGAACCAAAAATCACATTGCAGTACATTTAATGATATGAACCCAATAAAAGCAAAGAAAATACATTATTTTATAGGAAAAGAAAAGAAAGATATCCTGGGTATTTGTGATGACAATGAAAACTTGGGGGAAGGAAAACAGGTTTTTTTATTTTGCCTTATTTATAAATGTCTTCCTCCTGCTGAAATGTACTCCCCTTAGCAACCTAAGCATTGTTTAAGGCAGAAATGGCTGACTTTTAATTTAAGTTGAATTCTTAAAACTCCAGAAGGAACTTTTGTCTATTCCTAAGCCAAAATAAAAATTCAGTCTTTATCCTTATTACATTCTCCAGGGAAATTTCAGCTCCTCAGTATAGCCCCTGGGACATGCTGCTGAAAAGCTGTTTGGCTGCTCTGGATAAAAAGATCTCAAACTTCCCCTGAGATGCCGTTATAATTGCTCATTTCAGGTATTTATACACAGAATGACTTTATTCTCAAAATAATTTTTCAGAAATGTGTTTTCCAAGTGATCAACAGTATTAAAATTCCATATCAGAAATTACTTACTGATAAAGAGGTTAACCTCATAAGAGGCCAGGAAGATTGTAAAATGTTCTGTAAATATCTAAAGCTTTCGTCATTGTTTGTGAAAATAGTACACGAGGGAAAATGTGCTCCAAAGCCATCAGGAAAAATTGTGTCCCATTTAGTTCCTACCATGGTTACTCCTCTATTCTGTTTGCCCTCGACACTTGTGAAATTATTCAAGGCTATTTTACTTTACTTTTATGATTAACTTGGGATGAGTGTTTATAAAGATCAATGAAAACTTTTATCCTTAAAGGCAAAATTGCATATTATTCTATATGCACTCAATAAATACTTATAAATCACCTTCTAATTTGAATCACATGAAATTGATTTTCATGAGTCAAATGTAATTCAATAACAGCAAATTTAAATGCCTAATCTCCTATGGACTAACTCTTGTCAGTCACTTTTTCAAATATCAAGTTGTTCATATTTAATTTTTAAATATCTAAAAAATGTTTTCTCATCTATGTCAAAAGTTTAGCTAAGTGTTTTTTCTCTCTGCTTATGGTAGACATTTGTACTTTATGGCAAGTAAGTAATATTTCTTCATGACTATCTCGATGATTATTTCAAGTATTTAAAAAAATGTTTTCTTTTATAAGTCTTACCATTCTTGTCTGTAATTCATGGATTTCAGTTACATTCCTTTGATGTTGAGGAAAAATACTTGAAGATAGGTAAATTGAACTAGAATGTTTCAACTTTACTTTTTTCTTTGATTCCACATATTATCTATACACACATAAGTCACAAATTAGCTAACAACATTCTTATTTCTTTAACATCACTTTCCAACTCTGTTCATGAAAACTTGAAAAAGCAAATTCTCTAAGTTCATGCTGCAACAGGTGCTGAGGCAAGTATTTTTACCATTCAGTTAGTCAATCCTCATGTTTTCCTTCCCCTCCCCCTGACAGAAAAAAATGTTGAAAAATGTTTATTTCACAAAAAGAAGTATGGATTTCCCTTTCAGTTACAACCAGAAATCACAAATGTTTATAATGTCTAACAAAGACATATGTAAGATCTTTGCACATCTTTCCTCACTGATTTAATTCAGCTTTCATGATTTTCTCCTCACCATCAAACCAACAGAAACTCCACAAATACTAAATAACAAACATGAGAACTATACACTCAAATTGTCATTGTTTCCTCTCCACTGCCTCTTCCATTCTGTTTTCTATTGTGTAGATCACATTCTAAGATCATTTGTCTATCAAGTTATGCTTTCAAAATGCTGATCTCCCAGAGAGCCTGTATTTCCCAGAGGGTAATTCTATTTCTTTCCCTTTTCATTTATTAAGATTCCTTGTCAGTAGAATGAGTCCATTCTTCCCCATCCCAATTTTCTACCCCTTAGTTTCATTCAGTGTAGGCATATTTACAGATTGTTTCACTCATTTTCCATACTCTTCTCCTGGGCAAATGCTTTTCCCTCCCTAGGAGTTTTATGTGGACTTTATCTAACCTCTAGGCCCGCACTTGAAACATGCAGTTCTGCGTTGCCTGAGTTCCCATTTCAGCAGCTGCCTTGGGGATGCTCGTCCACTGACCTAACCATTTCTCTCTTACATAACAAAATCACCCTTGATTTTTCTTTGCATGCATTTATTTTCCACTCTTTCCCCTTGGGAAGGGGCTGGGGGAGAGTAAGTGGAAATGTAGCTTGGAGCAGAGAAGGGGGGGGCTGGAGGGCTGGGAGGGGGAGGCCAGAGTAGAAGGATGGGAGAGAGGAAGGCAGGACAAATCAGGAGAATGAATTGCTTCCTCTGAGCCTGTTACTTCCTAGGAGTGCCCTGTTTCCAAAGGTCCTTAAGGCTGAGGGAAGGAAAACCAGTAGGAAGCATTGTGACAGTAGTGATGGAAAAATCAGTGTTACTCCAACAGCAAGCTGCGTAAACGAGGTAGTGCAAGGAGGACATGATATTAAGCGCTCAATTCTTCACCTTTTGGGGGTTCCTCCTCTCCCACTCCTACCCATGGCCCAGCTCCAACTCTTGCAAATACCCTGGCTGCATATTGGGTCAAATGTTAGAATTCACCTCCAATGTTTCATGTTCTCTTCATATTGAAACTCATCTCCTTTATATTGAAAAATCAAACCCCAAATCTAAAACATTCTTACACTGAATTTTCTTGTCATTAATCCACGTCTTCATAGCATAATTTTGAATAACAACTGCATAAATTCACACTAGTTTTCTGTTGGATTGTCAAGCTAAAGTTAGTTATCAACAGATACAGCTATTTTTAGAAGCTATATAACAAACAGGAGAATTACATTAGAATTGCGTTTGTAGATGTGAAAGAGTAAAATCTGTCTGGAACTGAAAGACTGAAAATCAGCTTGGACTGAAAAATAACAATGTACCCTTGCTGTGAATCAAGCTGGGAGGACAGACACAGATAAAGCCAACTGCAAGGAACAGGAAACATTTTACCAAGGCCATGCAGCCCCTATAAACTGTGATCATGACCTCCTCTTTGTGAGACCACTGCTTTGTTACCAATGAGGCCCTCGGCCTTGCTTTGCTATCCCCACTCATCTACTACTGGGGATACCCTGTTGCTACACCTCCCTCACCCCATGTCAGTCCCCAATCCCTAGTAAATCCCTGCTTCTCCTAATCCTGCTACAAAAACAGCATCCAACCCAGAACTGGTTCCCTGCCCTTAGAGCTTCCCCAGAATCCTTCAGCAGGAACCTGAGACTTTCGAAGGACAGGGCCATCCCCACCACCCTACCACCTCACCCTGAAGAGTGCCATCCACCGTTCTTCTGGAATGTGCTTTCTTTTTCTTTTCTTTTTTTTTTTTTTAATTTTATTTATTTATTTGACAGAGAGAGAGGCAGCCAGTGAGAGAGGGAACACAAGCAGGGGGAGTGAGAGAGGAAGAAGCAGGCTCCCAGCAGAGCAGGGAGCCCAATGTGGGGCTCGATCCCAAGACCGTGGGATCATGCCCTAAGCCGAAGGCAGACGCTTAACGACTGAGCCACCCAGGCGCCCCTGGAATGTGCTTTCTTGCTTGCAAGTCAATAAACATGATTTTGTGAAAGTAGAGGTTGACCTTGGTAGACTTTGGCTGGTTGAGCTTTAACAGAAATTAAACAGAAGTTGGACAGTTTTAATGATTTTTCTTGGAGACTTGCAGTTTGGAAATAAGATTTCCCAAATGCTAGAATTTTTTTGTGTGTGTGGTGGAATATAATTTGTAAGAAAAAAACATCTTTTTAAAGAATCAAAACCCTTTGAGACATAATTAAATAAGTACCTGAGGCTTCATGACTTCCTCCCAAATTGACAACTTTCAATAATAAATAATAAAAATTTTCATTAATGGAGACATAACTTTTCTAAAAGGCTTAACAGTTTGGCTAAGAAGGCATAAATTTCCATCTAGTGTTTGATTTAATTTTTTAACAAGTTGAATCAACTCTGGGGTTTCTCTTCTCTAGAAAGCCTTGGATCTCCTAGGCAAACCCCCAATACGAACATTGATTTGCCTTCACTCTTCAAACAGGAGCCGTACGTATGTTTGATTTAGATGCATGCTCCAGGTTTGGCCTATTTCCGAAGAATCTAGCTCACTCCATAGCTTGTTTGTGTACACCACTTCTTCAGCTCTGTGCACCACAGCTTCCAATACATTATACATCTGGTGGAACATCCCTCCCCACCATTCTATTGCTTTTTCAAAACAGTCTAAATTATTCTACCAAGTACATTTTGTTAAAACTTGGTTCAGTTCCAAAAGAAAATCATGTTAGACACAGTCCCCATTTTAACTATCAAAAATGACATTAAACTTCTAAATTAATTCTGAGGTCATTGAATTTGCTTTCTCAAAACTTAGTATGCATCTTCTCTTTTCCAAATATTATGTTGTTTCTCAGCAAAGTTCTTTTTTTTAAAGAGATGTATAAAATATTTTTACTATTTTAAATGTAAAATATTTTTCTTTAATAAAATACACGATAGAAAATCTGGGAAGTACAAAAAATATATTATCCTAGTCTTCATGCTCCTATTAGGCCGTAATATCAACAATGTTCAGTGTTTTACATTCATATATATTTTCTTTTTTTTTAAGATTTTATATATTTATTTGAGATAGAGGGAGCACGAGCTGGGGGAACGCCAGGGGGAGAGGGAGAAGAAGACTCCCCACTGAGCAGAGAGCCTTATTCAGGGTTGGATCCCAGAGACCCCAGGATCAGGACCGGACCCTAACTGAAGGAGGATGTTTACATGATTGAGCCACCCGGGTGCCCCAAATTCATATATATATTTTCACATTTGTATTAAGTTAGTGTCTGACCACATTATTCAATTACTAATTTCATTAGTATTTACAAATTTCCTTAGATTTTCTAGGTGATCATATTATTACCTAAAGAGATTAATGATTCTATCCCCGCTTCTTAAAAAGTTCTATTTTCTAGGGGCGCCTGGGTAGCGTAGTCGTTAAGCATCTACCTTCGGCTCAGGATGTGATCCCGGCGTTCTGGGATCGAGCCCCACATCGGGCTCCTCTGCTGGAAGCCTGCTTCTTCCTCTCCCACTTCCCCTGCTTGTGTTCCCTATCTGGCTGGCTGGCCGTCTCTCTGTGAAATAAATATATAAAATCTTTCTTAAAAAAAATTCTACTTTCTATTCCTATTTCATGTGTGGTGGGCAGAATAATGGCCTCTCAAAGATGTCTATGTCCTAATCACCAGAACCTGTGCACATGTTATGTACATGGCAAAAGGAAATTAAGGTTGCCGGTGGAATCAAAGTGCTAATCAGCTGACCTTAAAAGAAGGAAGTTATCCTGATGGCCCTGATCTAATCTCATGAGTCCTTAAAGCAAAAAATCTTTCTCAGCTTCAGTCTGAGAAGGATGTGGCGACAGAGATGAGCCCTTCGAAGGATTCCACCTGCCATTGCTCATTGTGGAGATGGAGGAAGGGAGTTGTGAGCCGAAGTGTGGGGGTGTCCTCTAGAAGCTGGAAGAGAGATTCCTGTCAGACTTCTGATTGACAGAACTGTAAGGTAATGCCTCTGTTTCATGCTACTAAGTTTGTGACACTCCATTACTGAAGCAATAGAAAGCCAAAACATTTGTCTTCTTACATTGATCTGAACAATATTAAGTAATAATGTCAGATTTGGGGTAGAGAAAGAGATATTAAAGTTGAAAACAAACAAAGCTGTCCTCTCTCGGCAACAAATGATGTAGGAATTCTCTTCTATCTCGTTAAATTTAATTAAATGTCTAACCTACTTTTATTGATCTGGCTTCTAATGATACATTTTAATGTTTCATACTTCATCTCTCTGGTTTACTTTATTTTTATGTATTAATTTCTTGAAGTACCGTTTTCAAAGGATTATACAAGATTTTTCTTCATCCATTTTTTAAGAAACTTTTTGTCGGCCTCTCCTCTAGTGGGTTCTTATTTGAAATACATGATCCCTTAAAATATTGGCCCCTTCTGGTGTTTTGCTATCATGTCTCTCTGTATGTACTATGACAAGAGTCAGGTCTTATGTACATATTCTTATTTTCATCTCTTAACTTTTGTCACAGTTAAGCTGTATTTCTGAAGTTAGAGTCTAGTCATGGGTAGAGTGATACATTCAGTAGCCCTTCCTCCTCCTTTTTGGAATAGTACACTGCCCTGAGACTGTAAGTTACCGGGTCCCACCCCCTTTCTAACTAATAGGGACTAAATAAACCAAGATTCTTTCTCTCCTGGGAATCTGAATCTTGAAGAGAATGGCAGGCATGGTGTTCTTGAAGTTGAGTTACCGACACTCAAAAGAAAGTAACTGGCTGAGATGCCAAAAGCTGTTGTAGTTCTGTTTTTTTCTGAGTCTCGGTTATCCTATTCTTATGCAAATCAATATCCTTTTAAATTCCTTTATTTACTTTTACCAGAGGCATTTTCTAATGTTTTCAAACAAAAGCTTCCAACTGATAACACAGATGACATTGGGCAAGATGATATGTAACATTGACACCTATTTCTGGATGTAACCGACGACTGCAGAAATGTTTCTTGAGATGTTATCTTAGTGAAGAATCTTTTGGTTCTAGTGTAAGACTGGAAACAACAAGAAGGAAGAAAATATGTCAAATTAGTATAAAAGGTATTAGAATAAGAACAAATTATAGTAGGATCTCCCCAGTGATTCCAGTGTTGTCAAATATGCCTTCCAATTAACTCCTGTTTTCTCCCAGCTTAAGACTGCTCAATGGAGGTTGGAGTGAGATTAACAGAATGGTCTACCTTCTGTTTGCTATTTTATGGTAAGGACATCAGCAACCCCTTCCCATGTTAGTCCTATGCGACTGTCAAATGAAATAAGAGGCTCTAGCAGCCATGTCTGAGTCAGCTCACTCCAGAACCTTGATGGCTGAATGGTGACATACGATTGAGGGTGACTTTCACATAATGTAGCTTTATCGTCTATATGGCAAACAAGGGCAAGACATCCAATGGCAAGGAAATGAGTGACCATGAGGGAAGCCATAGGGGGAAAAGCCAGAACGGCATATTGACATCAGACATGCTAAGTGATAGACATTAGGAAATAATGAGATTTAAAGTGGGTCTGTTACTTTGAGTTCTTTTGGACAGAAGAACCTCTCTCTCAACCGTTAGAACACCTGCTTTCTTGCCTGCCGCCTTGAGCATTTATAAATCTGAGTTATAAATCCCTTTTACTGAGATTAAGCCTCAGGAGAAAACTTTCAGAGACAAGAAACCAAGAGATATACAACTTCACTTATCACAAAAGGAGAAAAAAAGAATTTTTTGAAAAGTTACTCAGGCATCTCTGAGAATCTAAGGAAAGATTGGAACACCTATCGCAAGATTTCTGAAACCAGGGTAGCTTAGAGAAACTGAGCAAGGGGAGTTCACCTACCTCCCTTCTGTAGTCCTACCACAAATTTAATTTAAGTCACAAAACCAGGAAGTTAAATATGTGAGAAATGAATGTGAAAAGGCTTTAGAACAACAATCCTACCACAGGACTCTCATGGCTGTAACACTCATTAGTTTCAATGTTTCTTCTTTCCTTCCTTGTATTTCCTTTTTTCCCATGTAGACTCCCTTACTCTGATTTTCATTCTATCTTTTGTTTTTCTCTTTGACTTAGGTCATTCCATTGAATTATATAAGTTTGAAAATTAAATTTTTCACTTAAGTTTTTCTCTTAAAATTTTTATTGTATTTTAAATTATTTTATTATTCTCCAAAATTTTTGAAGTTAACAAGTATCAATAGTTTTCTCTCTGGTGTTATCGTTCCTTTATATACATGATAGATGAGCAAATACCTCTTATTTTTATAAAAATAATGTGTATATATAATAAAGTTATACACCAAGATGTGGATCTAAGTACCACTTTGCAAAAAATGTAAATGAAAGAGGAACAGAGTAAGTAAAGTGACCCCACAAGGAAACAGTCAAGCAAATTCAGAATGTGGGAAATTGTTCAGAAGAATGGACCTAATTTCTTCAACAATAAATGCCATGACAATTGGCGGAGGGAGAAGCAATTGATTGCAAAATCCCCATTTGGAAGAAACAACAACTATTAAAACACATTTTCTAGAAAATCGGGGAAATTACATTAAGAAATAAGTGTTAACTTTGTTATGTGTGATAATGTCATTATGGTTGTATTTTTTAATTTTTTGTTTAGTTTATTAATTTTTTATTTTAAGTTTTTATTTTAATTCCACTATAGTTCACACATAGTGTTATATTAGTTTCAGGTGTACACTATAATGGCCCAACAATTCTATACATCACCCAGGGCTCATCACTAGTGCCCTTCTTCATCCCCATCACCTATTTCACCCATCCTCTCCCCCCCCCCACCTCCCCTCTGGTAACCAACAGTTTGTTCTCTTTAATTAGAGTCTGTTTCTTGATTTCTCTCTCTCTCTCTCTCTCTCTTTTTTCCCTTAGCTCGTTTGTTTTCTTTCTTAAATTCCACGAGTGAAATCATGTGGTATTTGTTTTTCTCTGACCTCTTTCACTTAGCATTAGACTCTCTAGCTCCATCCATGTCATTGCAAATGGCAAGACTTCGTTCTTTTATATGGCTGAATAATATTCCATCATATATATGTCATATATATGTATGATATATATATACATATACCACATCTTCTTTATCCACTCATCAATCAGTGGACACTTGGGCTGCTTCCATTATTTGGCTGTTGTAAATAATGCTTCAGTAAACATAAGGGGTGTGTGTATCCCTTTGAAATCATTTTCTTGTATTCCCTGGGTAAATATCCTGTAGTGAAATTACTGCATAGTAGTTCTAGTTTTAACTTTTTGAGGCACTTCCATACTGTTTTCCAGGGTAGCTGCGCCAGTTTGCCTTCCCACCAACAGTGCACGAGTGTTCTTTTTCTCCACATCCTCGACAACACCTGTCGTTTCTTGTGTTTTGGAATTTGGGCATTCTGACAGGTGTGAGGTGATTTCTTACGGTATTTTTTTTAAAGCCTATCTGTGAGAGCTGCACACTGAAGTATTTTCTGGTAAAATGTTATGATGGGTGGGACTTGATTTAAAATATTCCAGTACCACTTGTCAAAACTGTGTATTGGGATGGGGAGGGGCTATAGAAGGCTAGACTGAGAGAATGTTGATGATTGCTGCACACGGATGATGGGGACAAGGAGACACATTAATGCTCTCTCTGTACTTTTGTAAATATTGAAACTTTCCATAGTGAGGGTGGGGAGATTATAGGTGATTTATCTTTCCTTTTCAGTATTTTCTAGTTTTTTTACTGTAACTATAAGTGTTAGTTGCGCAAGAAAGTTTTAAAATATTTTAAAAGTATGTGTTATATTTCATATGTATTCCTATTTCTAATGCAATTCATTCATCCTTTATGTGCTACTGCCAATTTTTCAAGTTTTGAGAAATGAATTTTGACATTTTCAGGAAAAGTGCCATCTTCTATCACAAAGGCAGTTTTGAAGTTCAACTAAGATCACATTTCTGAAAACACAGTAGAGCCTTCACAGTACTATCCAAATGTTCTATAACTTGTTATCGGCTTGCTGCTTGCTTTCCTTTTGGGTTATTGTAATCCAGACTGTTAGCACACATACACAAGCACACGGGCTTTCATCTTATATTCTTGCAGATTGTTTACTATTATTACGTGGCTCAGGAGCTGTTTTACTTACTTCTGGTTCTAGTCTCTTTTCCCAAGATGCAACTTATATCTTTTTTTTTTTTTTTTTTAGTTCCTGAGGTAGAGTTTAGTGATTCATTGGTTGCACCCAGTGCTCATTACATCACGTGCCCTCCTTAACGGCCATCACCAGTTACCCCATGCCCCCACCCACCTCCTCTCCAGCAACCCTCAATTAACAGTCTCTTATGGTTTGTCTCCCTCTCTGATTTCATCTTATTTTATTTTTCCCTCCCTTCCCCTATGATCCTCTGTTTTGTTTCTTAAATTCCACTTATGATTGAAACCATATGATAATTGTCCTTCTCTGACTGACTTATTTTGCTTAGCATAATACCCTCTGGTTAAATCTCCTTTGAATAACTGCTATGTGCAGGGTAATTATCCTCAGGTGATTCTTCATATTCCTCTTAAGAGTATGTCCATTAGAGGGGCGCCTGGGTGGCTCAGTCAGTTAGGCTTCTGACTCCTTGTTTCGGCTCGGTTGTGATCTCCAGATGGAAGGAATCGCCAGCCCTGTATCACGCTCGGCACTCAGAGTGGAGTCTGCTTGGGATTCTCTCTCTCTCTCCTTCTGCTCCTTACCTCGCTCGCTCGCAGGTGCTATCTCTAAAGTGAATAAATAAAATCTTTAAATAAAAAAAAAGTATGCCCATTAGAAATTTTCATGTTCTCCTCTCAAAACAAACTACCACATTCTCATGAGGAAAATGTAGACTATCTTGGAGTATGGAAATCCTGAAGTAATGCTAATAATAACAACGATAGTAGTAATTTCCTCTCCCCTCTACTCTGTTCAATTTCTCTCCTGCTTCCTCCACTTGGGTCGGACCCTGTTGTTATTGCCCTGCTCCCATGCTCCCAGTTCTTCCTTTCCTCACGGTCCATTTCATTGGGACTGTTCATCTTATTTCTTTGATCCTTTTCCTCCATTGATTTGTCCATATATTCTTCTCCTCTTTCTGAGCTTCTGCCATTGATATTAGACAAAACTTCTTACCCAAAAAAAGGCTGTCATTTCGTTGCTCTTTGCTTTACGCACTCTTCCATAGCAGCAGTGCCATCTTCCTTCACACCAGCTCTAGCCCCAGGAATCCATTGTCTTTGTTTTCTGTCTCGTTTCTGAGTCTTGACTCACTGCACTATGCAGTCTCATGTGGCCTATTTTTTTTTTTAACAGTCATTGGAGCAGAAGTAGTTAATTTGTTTCTTTAGATTCCCATTTCATTTATTGGCTTGAGCCTGGCCTGATTGTGTCCCTCTCAATTTTGTTATGACCGGTTACTTAGAACCCATAGAGCCCACAAGGGGACTCTTGGGGATTGTGAATCCAACTCCTTCATTTTAATGATGAGAAACCACAAGCCCATGCTTCCTGATTTCTGGTCCAGTACTGGAACTCTTTTCGTGACACCTCAATTCATCATTCACTTTAATAGTCATATTTTATATTTGCATAATACTATTGTCCTTGCAGTGGGCTTTCATGTCTATTTTTTCATTTGCATATAGTTTAAAAGCCATTCTTGGCCACTAACTTGTCATCACAGCAGCCACAACCTTGGGATATTCCTGCCCTGTGACCTTACTTTCCTATTCTGGGCCCTTGGGCACTAGCACAGAATCCTGCACTGTGTGTTCTCTCATGCTCTCTCACTCCCTGGAGAACAAAATTGGTTATATGCGCCGTAATTGTGGTAATACTTGCCTTCAGTAAAAATGTGCATAATACCTATCCTTGTAAATATTATCTTAATAAATACCACATGTGGCAGGAGGGAAGTAGATGAATAAAAGAAAGGTGTACTTCTTCTCAAAAAAAACCCTCCAAGAACCTTCTGGAAGGAACTAAAATGAAGGAGGTTCACTTCAACAGCAAAAGCAAAACAGCCAAGGTACTTCCTGCAACACTAGCATTTTCTAAAGCTTTTCACAGGTTTCTCACTTTTGTTTGTTATCTCTTTTTTCCTTCTCTGGGATGCCCCATTCTAGCCTACGCATAATTCTTTCTTCTAGAAATTAGTTATGTCCTTTTCTTCCAAACAGGCAGTCCTTTTTGTTTTTGTTTTTTACCTGACAGCATGCGTCAAAAGGCATGGGAGGAAAAAAAAAAAACAAAACAAAACGACCTCTTCCGTTCTGCTCCCCAGCCTGCAAAGTCCACGCAGGCAGGAACAGGGTTTTTCACCCGGGCACCCTTAACACCTTGTACAGTCTCTGCCCCTGTAGGCACTCAGCGTGTGCACATCAATGAAGAAATGAAAGATCTTGATGGGATTTCCAAGGCATACCCACTTTGCACAGTTTCTCACGCAGCCCAGCTATCTCTAGAGTTTGCTCTACCTGTTTAAGAAATTTACCAGTTGCTGTTAGACACGTTTACCATTTGGACCACGATGCCTTCATCTCACCGTGCATTGATCCTCAATACAGTCCCCTTCAGGAAAGCAGGGAACTTTAACAAAGAGAGTGGTTAAGAAAGAGAGATATCAAGCCACTTGTTCAAATGCAGTTAGCAAGCTGGTGACAAACCCTGAATGAGCTGGAACTCAAGTCTCTGGCTGAGAGTTCATTGATCTTTCCATCGAAATTGCATGGCTTCTTAAAAATAGATCAACTGTGGGGCGCCTGGGTGGCACAGTCGTTGGGCCTCTGCCTTCGGCTCAGGGTGTGATCCCGGCGTTGTGGGATCGAGCCCCACGTCAGGCTCCTCCGCTGTGAGCCTGCTTCTTCCTCTCCCACTCCCCCTGCCTGTGTTCCCTCTCTCGCTGGCTGGCTATCTCTGTCAAATAAATAAAGAAAAAATCTTTAAAAAAAAAAAAAAAAGTAGATCAACTGGCATAATAAAAATTTGCATAGTACAGTGTGACCGATAAGAGAGTATGGAGAGTGATTGTCAGGCACGGGCGGCATTTGGCTGTGGGTCCTCCTGGTCCCCCTCCTCCCTTTTGTTTACGAACCCACTTGACTCAGGCAGCAAGCAGGTAGCACAACAGCTGTCAGGATGAATTGAGGCCACAGTTTTATGTTGCTGAATGTGTTGAGTCATTTCCTTTAGTTCACACTTCTGCCTCACTCTGCTTTCCAAGTTGTTATCACGACTTTAATCTCTCCTTTATTTTGACAGTTGGGATTCTTTTTGAGACATTATCCAAATGAAATATTGATTCTCACTTATGCGCCCCTAATCCTTCCCCAGTGGAACTGGCTATTTCTTTGATACAATAGTTAAAGCAGTAGGATTAAAAATGCTTTCA
This sequence comes from Ailuropoda melanoleuca, assembly GCF_002007445.2. NCBI lineage: Eukaryota > Metazoa > Chordata > Mammalia > Carnivora > Ursidae > Ailuropoda > Ailuropoda melanoleuca. Next base: position 111,513,736 of record NC_048220.1, on the reverse strand, counting down.
TGAAGACATCAAAAAGCCTGTTTACAAAAAGGATGGTTAATTTAAAGAAAATAGAAATTGAGGGGCGCCTGGGTGGCACAGCGGTTAAGCGTCTGCCTTCGGCTCAGGGCGTGATCCCAGCGTTGTGGGATCGAGCCCCACATCAGGCTCCTCTGCTGTGAGCCTGCTTCTTCCTCTCCCACTCCCCCTGCTTGTGTTCCCTCTCTCGCTGGCTGTCTCTATCTCTGTCAAATAAATAAATAAAATCTTTAAAAAAAAAAAAAAGAAAAAAAAAGAAAATAGAAATTGAAACTAGAAATGACTGCCATCAGCTTTCTCTAATGTCTTTCTCTAATCTTTTCCCATGCAATGTAAATTGAAAGCCTTTTTTTTTTAAAGACTGTTACATTCAGGTGAGAAAAAACAAACAAGCAAACAGCCAAAACATGGAATTAGTTGGTAGACTTACAGCTCCAAGTCACCAACTATTTCTATTCTTTTGTTACATAGTTGGTATTTCTTCAGCCCTCTCTAATACTGTATTTAACTCCTGTCCAGGTAGGGAAACTCTCATTTCTCTATAATTTATCATACCCTGATTTAAATCTTTTATTCGATAAAAACTCAGCTTCTTTTTATATATAAATATTATCAGTAATCTAAAAATGTCATTTCTCAATGAACCAGATGAATCAACTTAGGAATTAGAGAATCAGGTAATCACCATGGGGGAAAGAAGCAAAGGGAAGAGTCCCACCCAGCTGGATGGAGGGAAGTTGGCCAGGGCTGTGGCTTGAAAATATTGGAGTAGCTTGTTGGAAGGACAAGACCTAATATAGTTTATCTTTACACTTTTAAAAGATTTTGCTTCTTGCCTCTGCTTGAATGCCCTCTGTCATTTATTATAACTGGATTTATTGTTTCAATAGTGTTGTACCTAGAGTCTTGACCATAGTCAAAACAAACAAATCACTGGATCTAGCTGAAGCCATAGATAAATGACCTGGTAGGGATTCATGCTTTCTCACATTCTTACCATCAATCCATCTAACTCATGCTCTCTGAAGGGCATCAAAAGGTCAATGTAATTTCTATAAGGGTTTTTTTTTAATATCAATAAGGTTTTAACTGAAGGATGGCCTTAACATTGAGGGAATGTCATGCATGTGTATCACCAAAAAGCCACTCCCCCTGTTGAATGATCACCTTCGACAGAAGTCCCCCATCCTGTGTCACATTTCCCAGCAGTGCTTCTGCTCTGATGCATTGACCGTTGGTTCCCATAAGCCCGGCTGCCCCCAACATTGACAGTCTAAATAATCACAGTTATTTGCTGGGCCTTGTCAAAGCCATCTCATTTCTTGTCTTTATGTGTTTGCTCATGCTGTTTCTACCTGGAATGTCCATATGTACCTACTTCATTTTCCACTTCATCATTCCATATGCCCCAGAGACTGTCCATCACCAGAACCGCTCTTAGCTGACTCTCCATTAAAAAGCTTCCCCTGAACTCACCCTGAAATAACATTTTTCTCTCCTAAATTACCATTTGTCATACATTAGTGCATGGCTTTTCTAACCATCATGAAATGGAATAGATGAGAGGAGATGGAACTTGAAAGGAAACCTGCTCTTGGAAGGTAGGCCCTGGGGAAATAGGGCCTGGCTGGAGGTGATGTGCAATCTAAATGATGTTTTCAGCATTTGAAGATGATAACAAACTGAAACCAGTGAGACCCCAGACATGCTGTCAGTGCCGGTCCTAAAACCAGGTATTTGAATGAAAGGACGAATCAAGTTGGGAAATTGTGTCAGTAAATGGAGGAAGGACAGGAAAGGGTGCAGTGCAAAACAATTGAGGAAAAGTGGCTAAGAGATAGCAAGACTAACACATGGCCTAAATTGTGGAGAACATAAGGCTATTACTAAATCACTGAATCATTTATAGGGGCACAAGACAACCCAAGAACATAGGTTAAGTCAAGATGAACAGTAAGGTGAAAGAATATTGAGTCCTGCAACCCTGAGCTAGAAATATTTAAATCCTTCTTGCCAGAGGTAAATATAAAGGACATTTATTGGTTCAGGGTGAATTTCAGGTCTTTTGTACAGAAGGCTAGAACAAAAATTCTCTTCCACTGAAAGGGAACAGTGAAGCATAAAACCCCAAATTTAGCTGCAGGTTCCATCACCTGCTGATTTGTGTGTATGGAGCATGAAAGGAAGGCTCAGAAACAAAAGCATATAGAAAAAAATAGAAGGCGGCATTTACTGGCAAAGAAATGTGAAGAAGTCAGACTTCAGAAGAACTGGCCCAACAAATTAAAAAAATAGGACAAGTATTTTTAAACAAACAAACAGTATTATGATGCCTCAAGCTCACATCAGTCCGTTCATGGTGGAAAGCAGCAGTTCTATCGTGGTTACCATGTTCACAAAGTTCACAGCCGTTTTCAGACAACAGCACTGCAAAAGTCAAAGCCAAAGTCAGTTTCACTTAGGAGTTAGCAACTTGCAGGGAATACTCCAGGTTTTATAAAACTAGACAGAGAGAGCCTTTTTTTTTTTTTAATTTCTATCACAGTGGAATGCGA
>NC_048220.1:111456605-111511063 GCF_002007445.2 Ailuropoda melanoleuca | reverse complement strand
ATAGAGAGAGACAGCCAGCAAGAGAGGGAATACAAGCATGGAGAGTGGGAGAGGAAGAGGCAGGCTCCCAGCAGAGGAGCCCGATGTGGGGCTCGATCCACACCGGGATCACGCCCTGAGCCAAAGGCAGACGCTTAACGACTGCACTACCCAGGTGCCCCTATTATTATTATTATTAACATATAATGTATTATTTGTTTCAGGGGTACGGGTCTGTGATTCATCAGTCTTACACAATACACAGAGCTTCCCATAGCACATACCTTCCCCAATGTCCATCACCCAGCCACCCCATCCCTCCCACCCCCCTCTGCTCCAGCAACCCTCCGTTTGTTTCTTGAGATTAAGAAGCATCGAACTTTGCATCGGAATCCGGGGATGTACTGTATGGTGACTAACATAATATAATAATAATTAAAAAAAAAGAGTCTCTTAATGGTTTGTCTCCCTCTCTGGTTTCATCTTGCTTCATTTTTTCCTCTCTTCCCTTATGATCCTCTGCCTTGTTTCTCAAATTCCACAGATCAGTGAGATCATATGATAATTGTCTTTCTCAGATTGACTTATTTCACCTAGCATAATTCCCTCTAGTTCCCCCCACATCATTGCAAATGGCAAGATTATATTTTTTCATGGCTGCATAATATTCTATTATATCTATATATCTGTCTATCTATCTATCTATCTATCTATCTATCTATCTATCTATATCACATCTTCTTTATCCATTCATCTGTTGATGGACATCTGTGCTCTTTCCATGGTTTTGTTATTGTGGATATTGCTGCCATAAACATTGGGGTGCAGGTGCCCCTTCGGATCACTACATTTGTATCTTTGGGGTAAATACTGAGTAAGGCAATTGCTGGGTCATAGGGTAGCTCTATTTTCAACTTTTTGAGGAACTTCCATACTGTTTTCCAGAGTGGCTGCACCAGTTTGCATTCCCAAAAACAGTGTAGGAGGGTTCCCCTTTCTCTGCATCTTCCTCAACATCTGTCATTTCCTGACTGGTAAATTTTAGCCATTCTGACTGGTGTGAGGTGGTATCTCCTTGTGGTTTTGATTTGTATTTCCCTGATTCCGAGTGATGTAGAGCATTTTTTCATGTGTCTGTTGGCCATTTGGATGTCTTCTTTGAGAAATGCCTGTTCATGTCTTCTGCCCATATCTTGATTGGATTATTTGTTCTTTGGGAGTTGAGTTTGATAGCTTCTTTATAGATTTTGGATACTAGCCCTTTATCTGATATGTCATTTGCAAATATCTTCTCCCAATCTGTAGATTGTCTTTTGGGTTTTTTGACTGTTTCTTTTGCTGTGCAAAAGCTTTTTATTTTGATGAAGTCCCAATAGTTCCTTTTTGCCTTTGTTTCCCTTGCGTTTGGCAATGTGTCTAGGCAGAAGTTGTTTGGGCTGAGATGGAAGAGATTGCTACCTGTGTTCTCCTCGAAGATTTTGATGGATTCCTCTCTCATATTTAGGTCTTTCACTCATTTTGAGTGTATTTTCGTGTATGGTGTAAGGAAATGGTCTGGTTTCATTCTTCTGCATGTGGCTGTCCACTTTTCCTATCACCATTTTTTGAAGAGATTGTCTTTTTTCCATTGGATATTCTTTCCTGCTTTGTTTAAGGTTAGTTGACCATAGAGTTTAGGGTACATTTCTGAGTTCTCTATTCTGTTCCATCTATCTATGCGTCTGTTTTTGTGCCAGTACCATACAGTCTTGATGGTTACAGTTTTGTAATAGAGCCTGAAGTCCGGAATTGTGATGCCACCAGCTTTGGTTTTCTGACCTTCAATGTCTTTTCTGGTTCCATACAAATTTTAGGATTATTTGTTCCATGTCTGCAAAAAAGTTAATGGTTTTTTGATAGGGATTGCAAGAGGACAGATTCTTTTTGAAGCGATACAAATTACATTCTCATGTAAAGGTTTTTATTAACAGTAAATTTATATAATGGTTAACCATTATGACTAATTTTATACCCATGGTATATTAAATATCCAAGTTTTTAAGAAGTTTATTTCCAAATCAATTATAAACAGAAAACTCAAAACTATCTCTTGTTGATGTCTTTCAGAACCCAGGACATAATATTCTGACTAAAATTTTTATTTTCTAGTTAATGGTGGAATATAATCTATCTTATGCCAAATCAATCTAAAAATTAGTATTTTTATAGCAGATATAGACAAATTTTTCCATATTTATGTTAAGTGCAACACTCTATTCATCTATGATTAAGGCTTTCTCGACCCCTTTCCAAAAATGACACTAGAGGAGAATGGTCATGTTGATATTTAAAGCTGGTTTGCCATTCTGTACTTCACTTTTACATGGAAACTTGACTATTTTACCACAAAAATAAATGTTTAGCATTTAACATTTCTTAAAAGGATTTTGAGGAGAATCCCTATTCCCACAGGTGGCAATATTGCTACGGGTGTAAAAGGATTGACTCCAGAAGGACTATTTCTAATCTAGTAGGACGCTGTAAAAAACACTAGAAAGCAAAGTAGATCCTGAAACCCTGATCATTAGATACAATAAGACAAAATGATTATTAAAAGTGAGATTATTATTTAAGAGTTATTCAAATTTATAGGAAGAGCAAAAACGTCTTGACTAAATGAAAATCCTTTGCTATCTGGAAGAGAATAACTTTACTATTTATACTAAGAGCAGGCTGGAATACAAAGATTGATTTGTCATTTTATCAAAAAGAAAACCCAAATACTATTGCTTTTTGTAGATCATCTGTATGAGAAATTGCAGCAAAAAAACTTAAAAGCCCTTTTTTACATTTTATACATAAACTCATTAATATTAAAACAACTTAGTGGGAAAATTGTAAATATTTTATAGCTCATTTAAACTCATTTTTTGCAGTTATTATACACTATAATGAATAAAGTTTATTCCTCTCAGATATTCTATAATTATTATACACCCTCAACTTTGTATTCTAACGTCTGATTGCATATTGTGGCACAACCATAGCAATTTTACTTTTAGAAAAAATTACTCCCATTTTGCCCTGAGAAACAAAAACACATTAATATCTTGCATGCATTTTTCCCTCCATTCACACTGACTTAAATTCTTAAAGAAGTAAAAATGAACATGCGTACTCGTTGGTGCTAAAGGTATTTGTACATACTGTTCATTCCCACATCTGACACTCATTCTGTAATGTATAAAAATAAGGGAAATGGTTTTGCTTGAGTAGACAGAGATTACTTATTAATTCTCTCAATATAATATTAGCCCAAGTTATCAAAGTTAACTAGTATATTAAAATTCCATTTAAGCTGACACATTACACAGAAACAAAAATTTATATTAAAGTTTTGTCATATATGAAATTTGAAAAGTTTTTCCCAAACAAGGTAAGTGTGATTTTACTTAGGCAGTATAATGATTTGCAGTCCTATCTCAAGTTACAGGAACAAAACCTCTTAAAAGACAGTAGTTATTATAATTCAATTTAATTGAACCATAAAGCCAGCATGGGACATTTTGAGAGCTCTAATTAATTAGGGTATTCTATAAATTAGAAAAAAAATATGCTTACATTAATTCCAACATTGTGATAGAGTCAGGAAGAAAATTTGTAATTCATTTAAACGAAAATTATCAAACTATATGCATTCATCCAAGGATTTCCCATTATTAGAAACATTACTGAACTTTATTTAATGAAATAGAAAAACTTTTCAACTTCTGTTGTAAAGTAAGAAAGTCCTTAGCATTTTGTGGCTCTTCTTATGCACCTGCCTTCCTTTGCTTCTTATCCTCTCACAAAGCAACCAAGTTCATTACTTCAACTCAGAACTAAACCTTAAAATTTTTGTTCCTCCAAACTACAGTTCAGCAAATCACGTGTGTTTATGTAAGTAAGCAAAGGAAAACAGCTCCATCACATTTAAGACTTGTTTAATCTAATTCATTCATTTTCTCCAGGGATAGTAAAATATATAAGAAATTGTTCGAAAGATATTTACATCATACAACAGGTGGTCATTATTAAATTCTGGGTCAAACATGATTTTCTTCCTATTTTATTATATGCTTTTATATGCTGTTTATTTATAGTCCCCATTCAGACAGATTGTGGGTCAAGTTAGGGACATAATTATTGAGGGTAAGTAATATCTTCTAGTTGGTATACAAAACAGAACATTTCCCACATCTTCTTGTGACTCATTTTTTATATATATGTGAGATTTTCCTGGTTTTGTTTTTTTTGTTTTTTGGGTTTTTGTTTGTTTGTTTTTTGAGAGAAAGGAGAAGGGATTTCATACACTTGAAACACTTTAGAGTTTCCAGACGGTCATGCAACTCCAGACAAGTCAAAAGCAACAATTTCCACTACAAAACGTATTCAGGCTCACTCATGTTTGGTTTAGGCCAAGTAAGCAAAACCCTCTTCAAAGTTACTCTCCATTTTATAAGCTGTGTGAAATTGCCTCTTAGTTATTGCTACAGCAGTGATTCAACGTGCATGAGCATAAGAATCACCTGGCTTATTAAAATGGACATTTCTTGGCCCTCACTGGGCAGTATGTGCTTCAGTAGGTAAGGTCGAAGAATTTGCATTTCTAAAAGTTCCCAGGTAATGCTCGTAACGCTGGACTGGGGACCATTTTGAGAACTAATGTCCTAGAATGTTCTCTGAATAATTTCTGTGCCCAATTAATCTGCCAAAATTTCCTGAAAGAGAGAGAAAAAAAAGAATAGTAACACTTAAAAAGAGACCACTATAAAGGCTAATTAACCTTTCTTCCTAAGAATGGGGGGGGGGAACTTACTCTAATTCATACGTCAGAAGGAAGAATAGAACACAAAAATTTACTGACCCAGATCGCAAAGGGAGATCAGAGTCTCAGAGGCTTTCCATTCCAATGAGAACAAAAAAATCTGAGCTCCCATTATTGTGCAAAAATTAAAAACAGAGGATGCTAGAAGGTATCAAAATCTTCAATGCAAACAGACCCCAAAAAAGGGGAAAAAAGGTATGAAAGAATATCTGCTAGATTCTCCAATCCTTTCACCCAAGAGAGAATGGCTCCCTAATGTTACCCAATAAAATCAGAGAATACCTTCATACAGTAAAAGGTGTTATTCCTGCTTCCTTGAAATTTTACTAAGAATCCCAGAGTGGAACAGAGAGTTACTGGAGGGGAGGTTGGGGAGAGGGGATGGGTTAAACGGGTGATGGGCATTAAGGAGGGCACTTGTGGTGAGCACTGGGTCATGTAGGGAAGTGATGAGTCACTAGATTCTACGCGTGAAACTGATATTACACTGCATGTTAAGTACCTGGTATTTACATAAAAACTTAATGAAAAAAAGAATTCCAGAGTATAAGAATCCATCACTTTCCAACCTTTTTCTCCTAGTGGTGCAAAAATAAGGATGAATGGTCATGAGTTCTTCAATTGTCTCAACATAGGCTGACCCTTTTAGTGATGTAATGGAGGATAAATTGGAACCAATGTCCCCAGGGTGACAAAAATAGGATGTGCAAAGTAGTTCACCATGCTTTCTTAACAATTTTCAAGGAATTTATATTGAAATGTTTGCCCTTCCTAAAAACTATAATAAATTTTATAAATGTAATTTAACTTTGCCACTTCAACTCATATAAACAAATTGCTTTACTTACTTATTATACCATGAGAAAGTTCCCCCAGGTCAATAAACAAAAATTAAAATTGTTGCATAACTGTACAATTGTTATATATAGAAATAAATAATGTATATGTGTGTATATGCATATATATGTATACATGTGTCTGCATATATGTGCATATAACTAAATTCTACAAGCATTTCATCATTCTCCTACTGATGGAGATTTACCAGGGTCCCATATCTTCTGTTCTGCTACTATAAACAAAGAAGCAATAAATATTCTAACTTTCTGGAATACATATTCTTTCATGCAGGTGTTTTCAATTTCCATAGGCTCAAGTCCCAAAATGGAACTGTGAAGTCAAAAGGTTTTTTTTTGTCTTTAAAAGTAATAACAATAATTACTGCCAGATTACTTTACAAAAAGGTTCCAATTCACATTTCCACCAACAATGTATAATGTCAGTAACCCTGAATCCTCACCAACCCTGAATTTTTAAAATGTAATCTAATGGAATAAAAAAAAATTGGTTTCCTTTTTAAATTAAAAGTCCCTGAGACTATGAACTTAAGCATCAACATTATTCCTTTAAGACACAAATACTGAAAATATATCTAACTATAATAAATGTCAAGAGTCCAATAGCCAAGAGTCCTGGTAAATTAAGTACTAGAACTCCCAGGGTTAACACGGCACTAGTTGTGGAGCTGGAAAATTCCTATATAAATCCTGGCTCTTCCACCTACTAGTTTGCAAATGTGGTCCAGTTGCTTAACTCTTCTAAGTTTTAGCTTCTATAGTATCTAAATTGGACGAAATCATCATCCCTATTTCTTGAGATGTTCTGATCATGTTAAGGAATAACATCTGTTAATGGGCTTAGCACAGTTCCTGGCACACAGGAAGCGACAAGAAACATTGGCTAGGATTACGAGGATGCATATCTTCTGATATGCTTTCACTTCTTTTTTTTCTAGGATCTTGAGTGAAATGAGGTTACAGAACAAAGCAGATTGATACCAACTTGATGACCTCAATGTATTCACATTTGAAATATCTTAAAATATGTCGCTGGCAAAACAAAAGACACCGACTATCTTCAGTAAGCACTGACCCTTTCATTAAACTATCAAGGCAAACAATATCATAAAGTGAAAACAGCAGTACCAAAAAAACAAAAACAAAACAAAATGAAACCAAACGTAAGAAAACACACACAGAGAAACTAATAGTGAGTTCATGAAATTCTTAATGGTGAAATGGTAATGTTTTGAGGATTACAATTTCTTCGGAAATGAATAGGTAGCCCCTGTGAAACCACATTATCAGTTCACCCACTCACCTCACTCACTGTTCCTCTTTCCAGTATTTTTATATCTTTGTTCTTTGTATATTCACTAATTCTTTCCAACATTATATTCTTACACTTTGAGTCATTTTTGTCAGTTTTTTTTTTTTAAGATTTATTAATTTGAGGGGGAGGAGGGAAGGAGAAACTTAAACAGACTCTGCACTGAGTGCAGACCCGACACAGGGCTCTGTCTCACTACCCTGAGGTCAGGACCTGAGCTGAAACCAAGAGTCAGAAGCTTAACCCCCTGAGCCACCCAGGTGTCCCTATTTTTATCAGTTTATAATAAACTTTATCAAATGGTAGTTTGTATTTTTTTATCCTTGGCTGATTCAAAGCATTTGTTATAATTTTCTTTAAATCATCTCCTCCCATTTCACAACACTGCGTTATTTTCAATTAATTCCCAATAAATTCTTAACTGTCCATGCTCTGTTAGAGCTAACAGTTAATCCCTGTTTAAGCTAATGGGTTCAACTTCTTCAACAAACAAATCTTTCATGAAAGCTGCTGACAACCCAGAGTATTAACTGAACCTAGTTTCATTATTTCTCACTTTCCTTGATCTTTTTCTCTCTTATTCTTTGGGAAATAGTCATAGCATTCTGGTGCTCCTATAAACATGATAAAAACTAGAGAACACAGTCCAAGGAGTCAAACTATTCTCCTTAAAATGATAGGATCCTTCTTGTATACCAAGCTTCAGATGACAAGCCCATGACTTGGGTAGTAGTCCTATCCAAGCACATCCTCAACCATAAAGCAGAAAATAAACACATCTGACAATATGTGATTTCCCTTGTATCTTCCACAAGCACCAAGAATAAGAAACCACTGTTGTATCAGATGCAATGATACAACATTTTTCAATTGACATTAATTTTTCAAAATAGAAAAAACTTCAGTGTTATTTTTATTATAAAAGTACATGTACTTATCATTTTTAAAAAGTACAAAAATGTCTAAAAGAAAAAGGGAAAAAAATTACCTGGGGTCCTACATCCCAGAGACAATCTCTCTTAACATTTAGATGTAAAATATACGAACATTTGGATAAAATGGATAAAATTATTTCCCCCCCCAGAATACTAGACATTTTATTTTGAATAATCTGTGTTTTTGTAATCATATGTAGCATGAAATAAATGTCATCCCTTGACAATATAAACAAATCCATTCTTTTAAACAGCAAGGTAAATTTCATTGTATAATATATATAATACGCTGTGAAGTATTTATTGAGGCTGGATGGGAATTTAAGTTGTTCATGATTTTCCTATTACAATTTAGTTTAATTATAATTATTTATATTTATAATTAATTATGATTAATACTTAAGTTCCTCATAATTTTCCTATTATATGCAAAAGTATTTTTTTCTGTGTTATTTGTGTAGGAAAATTACTAGAAAGAGAATTACTAGATCATAGATGTATAACAATTTAAATTTCAAGATATTGGGACTAATTGTCCTTCAAAATATTATACAGGATTATATTTCACTACAGCCAATCATTTTAATTTTTGCCAAATTCTGAGACAGAAAAGGAATAAAAAAATTCCAATACAATATTAAATAGGGAGATGAATAGGTAGAAAAAGAAACACACAAATGGCCAAGAGAAATAAGAGATGGTCAATGTCAGTCCAATCAGGTTAGTGAAACGTTAAAAAACACAATAATATTCAGTGTTAGCAAGTGTGTGAGTATTAGACATTCTCACATGATGTTGGTAGGAGTATAAACTAGGGCCTTGTTTTGGAAGCTTATTTGGTCACAGCAACAAAAACTGTTATATTCCACAGCAGTTTCACTGAGGAATTTATCACAGAGATAATCTTGAAAAAATACATAAACCAAGATATATTATTAATGTTATTGGTAGCAGATTATTTAAATAAAGTATGACATATTCATATAATGCAGTTGTTAAAAGTAGGAATATCTTAGAGATCAATTATTTAAAGAACTCACCAAGCTTTCATAAAATCTATGCCTATCAAATTATTATGTTGTACACTTTCAACTAATATAATGTTATTTGTCAATTATATCTCAATAAAGCTGGGGGAAAAAATGCAAAGCCTAGGTTCTGAACATCCTTTTGTATAATTCTAAAAGATAAAGCCATATTTTCTACAAACTTGTTTAAGATATAGATTCTATTTTGGGGATGTATCTTGAAGTCATTTTTAGAAAGACATAAGAGACTATCAACTGTCAATGAATGAGCCAATGATGTGGTTTCACAGGAGATACCTATTCATCTAGAATCTTCAGGAGATGTTCTAGATGTCTGACAGTGCAAGACTACAGGAGGATAATTTTAATTTTATTTTAACCTTCATTTAATTCTTGGATTTTCTTACCAGGTGCATGAATTCTATTTCTATGTCAGCACGAGCTATTAGCTAAATAAAATTATGAGCCATTTCTGTTATCTCTCATTTATTTTTGTGTCTAAATGAAGAGAACTAAGGCTTGTCTTTTTTAAATTTGATCATTCTAAGGCCATGACTTTTAAGAAGTCCCCTCCTATCTTTGTACGTCCTTCCACAAAGACTGTTTATGTCGTACAATAACTCTTTTCTCAAGACAAACCCCATAAAGTAGATAAAAAAAAGTGGCATACATCTTCTGGGTCAAACTAATTTCATGTAACGAACAAAATTGTGTAATATCATTCTTTAAGACCTTTTCGTGATCTATCAATCCACCAAGTTAAATAGCTGAAATCACTCCCAAAACAAATCCTTTTGCACTCAGCAAAATGAAGCAATTACATGAATAAGTTTTTCCACTTGGCCTATTTTTCTGCCCATGGTTATTAATCAGTCTCACTGACTACATTTTCCATTTTCCATCCACTTTGAGGCACGACTCCAGGTGGCCAAACATTTCACATCACGTAAATAAAATAAAACAAAACCTTTGCCCATTGAGCAAAGGGATGTACATCATATCTACCTCTTCCAGCCTCTCTCACATCATTCAGAAAACACAATGTGGTTTCTATAAAAGGATACTCAATATTTTCATTTTATTTGGCCAACCGGAATTTATTTAAGTGAAATTTTACTCCAGCCAATCTTCCCCAGATAGCTGAATTAATTAAAGTTGATGCCCTGTTTTATCTAATGGTTCTTTGAGACCTTTGGCTCGAATGTTTGTTGCTTTGCCTTATCTCTTCTGAATTCAAAGTCTGGAGAATGCCCCTTCTGAAACCACCGTTTTGCATAATGTGACTCTCAGATATTATGCATCATAACCACTATTTCTTTATACTAATACTCTAGACACAATTGTGTAGAGATTCAGATTTAACTGGGACAAAGTGGGGCTAGGGTCATTTTTTTAAAGCTCCAAATGTGATTCCGTTGGGCCCATACATCCTGGTTCTCAAGCAGGGCCAAATATTACTCTATGGTAATGATACTTCTCTTAAATTTAATCCAGGTCCTTACAACGGATAGATTTCTGTAGGCTGATCTGCCCTGAGTGATGACATGGCTATAACAAACCTACCCACAACATCTATGTCCTTCATAGGAATTCCAGTGTTGAAAAGATTAATGGTTCTTAGGCCTGAGAGCTTTAAATAATAGTAATGCTTGTACTGCTCCCAAAGTCTGACGTGTGAACTGGGCATTGAAATACTTGAAATTTTTCCCAAGTGATCCTAAAGTGCAGCCAAGGTTGAGAACCACCATATAGGGCCAAGATACTTAAGAAAATCCAGTTTCTGCCTTGTTAGATGCAGTATCCTTTTTTCCCCAAAGAGATCCCCAGGGGACACTTAACCAAGGGCTAATGACCACAGGAAATAATCCACAACTATCATATGTACACATACTCTTCTGTTTGTTGAACTTTGGCTTGAAAATATCTGTTAGAGTTCATTTCTAGAACTCTGTATAGGGGCAGTCCTAGGAAAAATAATGAGGCTAGAAAATATTTTCCATGGCCGCCTTCCAGCTTCTTTTACCAATTTTCCTCATTTCTTTACCTGGGAACCTCTCTTATGTCACAATCTCTGAGGGCTTTGCTCTCAGCTAATTAGCTAAGACATTAGCTTTCAAAAGCATGAGATGTTTTCTCACAAAGACGTAGAGTATCTATATTTAATAGGACAGGCTACAGAAAGAGTTTAATTCTTTCCAGGAACACTACATCTTTTCCCACAATTCATCAGAATAATCAGGTTTCTAGACCAAGACTGAAATTCACAGTTAAAAAGTGAATTCCTGTATGACTTTTCTATAGTCCTAATGTGCCAAGGATTGTCTTGATTTTAGCAACAAAAATTCCTGAGTAAATGGGAATATCGATCACCTTTCCTCCTGTGTCTCTCTTCCTTTCATGACTGGCTCATAATCATGGCTGCTGTGGTCTGAATGTCTGTATCCCCCCAAATTTGTATGTTGAAATACTACCCCCCAAGGTGATGGTGTAAGGAGGCAGGGCATTGGGAGGGGATTAGGTCTTGAGGACCAAGCCCTCAGGAATGGAATCAGTGGCCTTATGAAAGAGACCCCGGAGATTCCTGACCTTTTCTGCCATGTAAGGACAAAGGGAAAAGACAGCAATCTACGAACCAGGAAGTAGGCTGTCTCCAGACACCACATTTACCAGCACCTCGATCTTGGACTTCCCAGCCTCCAGAACTGTGAGAGAGAAATTTCTGTTTTTTTATAAACCACACAGTCTGTAGTGATTTGTTATGGCAGCCTGAGAAGCCTAAGACAATGGTGAAGGTCACAGTGTTGTCGCTTTTTTTTTTTTTTAGTTTTATTTTAGTGCATTACTCATTGGTGTTTCTGCACTTTAAAAAATGATGTATACTTATTAAGAAACATTGGAAATAGAAAATAGTAAAGAATAAAACAAAAATCATTGACGGAAATAGTCACTATTAAAATCTTAACACACTCCCTTTCAATTTTTTTCTCTGATTGATATTGGTACCTATTAATGTCAAAAGAAAAAATCAGATTCACTCCTGTGAACTGTCACTTGCCTACAGACAATGTAGGACAAACACGAAGCTCAATTCTAGCCAGACGTCACGCAGATTAACTCTCTTTTGTTAAGACGTCATTTCTTGAAATAGAATATAGTTACTAATATTCAAGCTTTCTCAGAAACTACAGTTCAGTTATGCTTCCCTAACTTCATAGCAGTTGGATTTTGAATGATCACAGAACATTTCTTGTATAATTTCTAAAGATGGTTGATTATTTCTTTGCAATGTGCTTCTTCCTTTTTAAATTCAATTCTTGGAACATAACCATAATTTGGAGGTACTTTTTTGTTTCATATTCATATTCTCTCTCTCCCAAAGTTCATGTGTATTTCCATATTTATGTATTTGAATATTGTATGTAAAAATGTATAGAGCAATAATGAGATTATACAGTATGTGCAAATTTGTATACTGCTCTTTTGAAAAGTAACTAAATACTGAATATATATAAAATATTTATAAAATACATATAAGATATGCGCATTAGTAATAAAACAATAATATATCCACCTTTAAGTTTAAAACTAGGACGTTGACATAACTTTGAAGCCTGCTTTGACTAGCCCCTCTGTTCCCTGCTCTTCTCAGTCATTTATTGGGTCCCAAACTAGTTTGATCTCAGACCACTTCCAAAATACACTCCTCATCTATTCTGTATTTCAGGTAAATACACTTGCAGGTGCATTTAACCTCCAATTATTCATTAGGCTACCCTGTGGGAGGCACTGGGAAAAGACAAGTAATCATCTGCCTATCTCCTATGGTATCTCCAGCAAAACTTGTCCCATTTTCAGAGTGTCTAATTCCCAACAGAGAGTCCCTCTTTCCATGAAGCCTGCTCTCCCAGACAATGCTATCTTAGCGCTAGCAGTTGCTTGAGAATCCAGTCTCTTGACTCTGAGTAACACCTCATCTCACTATCCTTCTAGCCTTAGGGGCATGACTGTCTTCCTGCTCTCAAGAAGCTGAATCAAAATGCGTGGTTTGGCTTTCATTATCTGAGTAATCAGTTACCTGTATTAAATCACCTCTGCTTGAAAGACCAAGAAGTTTCTGATTTATAGGTGGACACTAAGAGCTCTCTATTTCTAGTTTGCTTAAAAAAAATGTATTAAGCTTAATTATTTAATTTTATTGAATTCACTCTCTGCATCGCCTAAGATGATAATTTGCTTTTCTTCCTTTAACTTGTTAATGTGATAAATTGCATTTATAGATTTTTTCTATTGTTAAAAATCCTGCCCAAATCCAGTTTTCATACTATATAATCTTTTTTTATAGATCACTATATAAAAGATAATTTGCTAATTTCTAATTTAGAATTTTTGCCATTAGGTTCATGAAGGAGATTTGTTATAATTTTTCTTTATTGTACATTTCTTTTTTTTTTTTTTAAAGATTTTATTTATTTATTTGACAGAGATAGAGACAGCCAGTGAGAGAGGGAACACAAGCAGGGGGAGTGGGAGAGGAAGAGGCAGGCTCATAGCAGAGGAGCCTGATGTGGGGCTCGATCCCGTAACACCGGGATCACGCCCTGAGCCTAAGGCAGAAGCTTAACCGCTGTGCCACCCAGGCGCCCCATATTGTACATTTCTTGTATAATGTTGGTATCAAGACTGTAGTGACTTCATAAAATGAACTAAAAAGTGTTCCTTCTTTTCCCTTTCTAGAATAGTTTTTGTATGACAAAAATAATACATTCCTTGAAAACATTTGTAGAACTCATCAGTAAAATTGTCTGGGTCTGATGGTTCTCTTTTCGTGAGGAGAATTTTTAACTTCTAATTAAGTATCTTCACAGGTAAGAAAAATTTGCAAGTACTTTATTTCATCTTGAACATTAATAAATTTGAACTATGAAAAGTCCTCAGATACTATTTCCTTGACTACAACCTTTCTTAATTCTCTTTATTTTTCTTTTGTACATCTTATCAGATAGTGCCTCTGTTTCTCGATCCTACTTCATATATCCATCTTCCTGTCCTCCCTGTGCTGTATTCAGTGTAATTTCTTCATATCTAACTTCCAATTCCTTATTTTATCTTTGGTTCTATCTAATCTAGTACTTAACCTGTCCATTGAGTTTACAGTGTTCGTTATATATTTTTTATTTATAAAAGTTCTCTCAAATTCAGTTCTGAATCTGCTGAGTACATGATACATATACGGTTGCTAACTTATGTTACCAGCACACTTCACTGGTTTCTTTAAGCAAATTAAACATAGTTTTTATGGTTACATAATAATTCTGATATCTAAAATCTTCATGAGTAGAGTTCTATTTTTATGTTTCTGCTCATGATGCCTATCTCCTCATGAATTTTGTGATAGTTTATGTTTAATCCCACATTTAATGGAATTTTTTCTGTGGTAATTCCCTGAGACCTAGAATACAAAGATTTCTCTAAAGATGCTTTGCATTGCTTTGACTAGGTTCTTAGAGAGAACCCCAAACAGGGACAACTATAAAATAATTTCAGTTGAGTTTTTTTTTTGGTTGTAGAGATCATGAGAATTTATTTTTTTTTAAAGATTTTATTTATTTATTTGACAGAGAGAGACAGCCAAAGAGAGAGGGAACACAAGCAGGGGGAGTGGGAGAGGAAGAAGCAGGCTCCCAGCGGAGGAGCCTGATGTGGGGCTCGATCCCAGAACACCAGGATCACGCCCTGAGCCAAAGCAGGCGCCCCAGATCATGAGAATTTAAATTACAAATTCATGAGAAGATGCAATCTTACAATTTTTTTCCTCCTCAACCTAGTACCAAGTTTGGGGCAGAAGAATTTCCTAATTGCCCCTCTGAGGGGCAGTTATTTTTCCTACTTAATCCTTTCATTGAAATTATAGTCCCTTAGAATTCTGGCTTTAAATGGGTTTCTCTAGAAGACTTCCTCTAGGCTCTGTCTCCCACTGTCCCATATGTTGGATAGCCATAAAAATTGCAAGTCAGGGTTTCAGGGAGAGCCCTGTTTTATGGAAGTCTCTGGTTATGGTGCTTTCATACCTCTTTGGAGTCATGTATTCTCTTCATGGTCTTCCTATGGGTATACCTTAATTCCTTGGTGAGTCAACAATGCACTTTAAAAAATGGCATGTACATTTTATCTGGTATTTGTGGATGTTATGTAGTATGATGGTGGCCCAGCAAATTCGTCAGCCATATTGCTGGTAGAAAAAAAAATCCCCAGCTTTTTGAAATCATTATATCAGATCATTTTTATTGCCATTAATATTTTTTTAGAACTGTGCTTTTAAATATCTGCACTGCATTTTGTTACATCTTTTTGTTATCATATATTTAGCTAATCTGCCCCCCTTCCCTTTGTTTTTTGGAAACAAAGGTTGTACTCAGCTCTTCATTTTAAGTAAAATTGCAATAAATATCACTCTATATATGAATTTATGATTATTTCCTAGGGAGTAATTAGTGAATCATGGTACATGAACGGTCTTGATGCTTGAGATACATGTTTTCAAACTGCATCCCAGAAAGAATGGTACCAGTTGATACGCTGATCAAGCTGCATATGGAAGTACCCAATTCACTTCACTCCAAGAAAAACTATCACCATTTCTATACATATAAATCTGACAGATTTTAGAAGGCAACTTATTATTTCAATTTGTGTTTATTTGATTATTAAATTACTCAGCACTGTATCATCTATTTTCAGACACAACATAAACATTTTTTCTTATTGTTTTTTATATTAATGCAAACCCTAAATCACTGCTTTCTTAGTCCAAAATTGTTTCCTAAGCAAAATTATATATGCTTTATTGATGTTTTATACAAGATTATCTTCTTATGTTTATATCCTGCAAAATATGTTAAATATATATTAATTATGAATGATTGATCATACATAATATCTTTTTTAGGAATTTTTCTTTGTAAATACAAATTTCATAAATTTTGCTTTAAATAGCTCTATGGAATTTCCCCCCAGTTTTAGTAATTGTAGATAAACCTTTCTTCCATTTCCTATTGCTTCTGGTCTGTTGCTCTCTCCTTTTTCTTCCATAAGATACATAAAAATTCTAGTACCAGATTCTATGATATATTATTTCTTACTCACAACCTCCGACAACATTTTAAGGATTCAAATTGACCTTTTCTCCCATTCTTCTTATTTTGAGTTACCAGTATGTCAATACCTGTGAAATCTCATCAAGGGTTTAACAGTCCATACCCTACTGACTCATTTTTTATTTCAGTTTGATCTTCCTTATTCTCATTCAATTCTATTTTTTCAGTAATATAACTTCTTCAGCATTTTACCCTCTAATGCATTTCTCCAAATAGCAGCTGTAACCCTTACTTGCCTTCACTCAGCAAAGAAATAAACTGCACTAATCTTCTTGGAAACAAATGATTATATCAATTTGAGAACATCAAAACTGATGTCCTATGAAAACCTTACAGTCATGTTCTTTACAAGTGGACCAAAGTTGGGAATCCCTGGGACCCCCCTGAGCTTTATTCTGAACAAGCTAAATATATTATTTTTCTAATATTTAAGATTCTTTTTCTCCTCACAGTTCTCTACTTTTTGTTTAGATTTGTCCATGTTAACCCTTTTCCAATTTTTAGGTCTCTAGACTTTGCTGCTTAAAACGGGGTAGCATCAGCTTCACTTGGGGGCTTGTTGAGAAGGCAGGATTAAAGGCTCCCTCCAGAGACATTAAATCAGAATCCACAATTCGTCAGGATCTCCGGGGTATGAGTGTCTGCGCTCCACTGGCAAACTAGAAGACTCTTCCATCTCCCTCGTATAAGTTGTATGTAACAAAATTAGTTAATCAGGCAAAAAGCACACTTCTTAATGAGAAGGAGCAGACACTGGCTATTATTTTCAGTGGCAAAATGGGTTATTCGGTCCCAATTAAAAATAGAGACGACAGAGACTGAGACCAAGATTTTTAAGACCCGTCTGTAATGCAATTACATTTGCTGACTGACCCTGCTTGAACAATCAGATGTAGGTTTCTTCTTTCTTCGCTTTGAAGAGAAGGAGGAAACAGTGAGCTTCACAGGACTCAAAAAGGTGCTAACTTCCTTCACCCCACCATATAGCTTTCTTGTAAACATTGTACAGAGTCCGTTAACATTCAAAAAGTCAAGTCTCCCAGTTCTAAACAAAAATGTAGAAGGACCGCTGTGATTTTATTTCACAAGTTTCATCGAATGCTATTTACAATTCTTTTCTTTTTTGCTTCATTAAAATCTGATAAGCAATATGTAAAGACTTGCGCTTTATAACCAATTGGCAGCCTCTCTTTTTCTGATCAGCGTTATTATTTTTTTCTACTAACTTTAGAAACTTAGGTTCTGGAAAGTATACTTAAACTCTGCGACCCTGAGACTTTATATTTTCAAAGTGAAGTGGTTCTCCTCTTGCACCATAAAAAGTACTTAAGATGGTTTAGATTACATTTAAATGTTCCTGGATGAAATGTGCTTAGTGCCTGAAGCCAACTGTTATACAAACCGTGTGTTTTTCCAGACCAAATTAAATGAAATGAAAGAAGATGACAATTCTAACTAGTATTCGTGCTTCAATATTGCACAAATTAGGAACATCCATACCCTATTATATTTACAAGTTCCAGGGCTTCTCTTTAATTAGAAATAAAAGAGTTGATAAGTAAATAAATGGTGTGTGCATGTATGATAACGAAAGAATGGATAGCTCTAGAAACCCAAATTGCCTGATACCTAGCTAAGGACTTTAAGCAATGCACATTTGTATTTCAACAACTTTGCATTAAACTTCAGTGGTAAATAAGTAGAGTATATGGAACATAATGAATACTTGATGAGTTAGAGTTATCACTACACAGTAACAGTATGATAGAGAGTTTACAGCTAATTAGTGACTGCCCCTAAGACCTGCGAGGGAACTGGAGGATGTAAATAACATACTAAGAGAGCAACACACTTGTAGAATTTAGTCTGCTCCCTACAGAAACAGTATCTGAATTGTAAGGATTCCTTTAGCTTTGAACAACCTCCACTTGTGTTTGGATTTACCTTATAATCATGGGGCTCGCTAGGCTCTGCCTTTCTGGTTCACGTTGCTGAATGAACACCTATATTTGGGTCTAGTTTTTCCTAATCTGACTCATTCTGATTTCTTTAACCCTGGGGCTTATTTTTATTTTACAATAAGCATACATTAACACATAGGCCAACTAGTACGGTGAAGAACGCCAAGGAACTGTGTTTCTTTTTGTTCTTTTCACAAAGCAGACACCATAACACAGAAAAGAAACTTAAGAATGTATGTTCAGGGGCGCCTGGGTAGCGCAGTCGTTAGGCGTCTGCCTTCGGCTCAGGGCGTGATCCCGGCGTTCCGGGATCGAGTCCCACATCAGGCTCCTGCGCTGGGAGCCTGCTTCTTCCTCTCCCACTCCCCTGCTGTGTACCCTCTCTCGCTGGCTGTCTCTCTATCACATAAATAAAATCTTTAAAAAAAAAAAAAAAAGAATGTATGTTCAGTAGCCTTCAGTGCAATTACACTGATTGTTCCAAAGTTTGTAGGAATCAATATTTTTTGAAGGTTTACCAGGTCTGTGATGGTTAATTTTATGTGTCAACTTGATGGGACTACAGGGTGTCCAAATATTTGGTCAGACATTGTTCTGGGTGTTTCTATGAGGGTGTTTTTAGATGAGATTAGGCTTAATCAGTAGACCAAGTAAAGCAAATTGTCTTCATTAATGCAGGTAAGCCTCATCTAATCAGTTAGAGGACTGAATGGAAGAAACAAACTGACCCTCCTCCAAGTAAGAGAGGGTTGGTTTTCTTTTGCCTTCAAACTTGAACTGAAACATCGGCTCTTCGTTCTTGAGCTGCCGGCCTTCTAATTGAAACTACACCATTGGGTTTCCTGGGGGTCCTGTTTGTGGACTCACCCTGCAGATTTTGGGACTTGCCAGACTTCATAATCATGTGAGCCAAGATATGTGTGTATTTTTTTTTTTTAAGATTTTACTTATTTATTTGTGAGAGAGAAAAGAGCGTGCAGAAGCAGGGGGAACGGCAGGCAGAGGGAGAAGCAGGCTCCCCACTGAGTAAGGAGCCTGATGCAGGACTGATCATGACCTGAGCCAAAGGTAGACGCTTAACTGACTGAGCCACCCAAGTGTCCCGATATATGTGTATCTTATATACCTCATTGGTTTTATTTCTCTAGAGAACCCTGGCTAATACAAGGTCACTCACATAATTTTAGAATTTTGAGTTGGAAATAACAATGAAAATGTATTTTTCACAGACTTCTATAATCTCCTACTATTTCCTCTTCATGTGGCGTTCTGGTTTGTGTGTGTGGTTATTGTTATAAGATCAGAGATAAGCAGAGGTATTTGTCATGACCTTTTAGCTTTTTCTTGTGTACTGAATTTCCTGACCAGTTCATGCTTTCTTCTTGCCCATCTCTGCAAGATTTGGGGGCAACTAATAGACCAGCTCATGGTACTGATATCAAAGAAGAATTTATCTTCAATCAGTCCAATTTTTTAAAAAGGCACTAGTGATGTTATTTCAGATTGCAACATCAAAAATCATTAAACAGATTACAGAGCTAGAAGACAGAGTTGAACCACTGGATTCTCAGATGGTTATAAAGAACGCTGTATCTACAAAAAATGTAATTAAATCAAAATCTCTTGCTGCATATCCAACAGCCATTTCTCTTTTGTCCTTGATAACAGATCCTGGTCTCAAATGATGAATCATGGAGGATTTTGAGTCAGTATGTAATATTATTTCTCCTTTCCTTGTGATTGTTTTAGAGGCAGGTCTGTGATCTATTTCTGACCTTTAGTATATGAGAGGAAATATTTTGAGGATTCTTGGAAAGATCTCACCCCTAATGAAGAAAAGGAGAAGGTCTTTTTTTCCCTTTCTGTATTTTCCTACTTTGGAAACTTTCAAATAAATATGAGCTATCTAGAGCTGTAGCCACTATTTACAACTATGAAGTAACAAACCTGATGATGAAATTCAATACTTTGAAGAAGGCAGAGTTAAAGGATGGAAAGAAACTGGTTTAAGATCCCACTGAGCCACCAAACCAACCCTGGGGACCAGCTACCCTAAGACTTCTTGTTAAGTCAAAATCAAATGTTGCTATGTTATTAAGGTTTTCTACTGGTTTCAATGAGGCACAACCTAACTGGCACGATCTAACATAATTAGTTATGTGTGATAATGTATGGTTTTGTCATTATTTGTCAACAGTTCTTTCTTGTTATGTTACCTTCATACTGAGCAGCTACCTTCTTCGCACTATGATTGCATTATGTTAATTTCTATTGAGATATTTTTATTGATAATCCCATTGATTTAATATTCCCTGGTTGCCCTTGCTTGCATAGTCTAATCTTCTAACATGCTTTGTTAGAAATATAAACATAATATTTTCTTCATGCTAATGATCTAGAGTACCCTTCAGAAGTTCACAAGAGTTTATAGCAAAATGCTTCTTTTTTTGGCAAAATAACATATTTTTTTAAGAGACAGCTCTTGATCTGATCTGGGGCCATTGTGGAGACTGAAGTCCTATCAACGGAACAAAACATGACAAGATGAACTATTTATCATGAAATTAGTGCTACGTGGTTAACTAGTATACCCCGTCAGCAGGCAGGAATAATATATACGGACTTGAGCTGAAGCAGATCCTGAAGACACAGAAAGCTGCATGAGCTTACTCTCTGCCCTGTTGCTCCCTCTTGGGCCTCGTCTATGTCTTCATGGGAAATTCCCTATAGCCAACTGATTAATGAGGGAAAAATTGAGCCTGTTTTATAGAAGTCACTGCACAATATATCAGTGCCAGCCAAAAGTAGATTGCTTAGGCATCATAGCCCACTTGAGTGTAATCTTAAGAGATACTTCAAGCTATATATTTGGTTGTCCATTATTCCTGCAAGATGAGACATTATTGACTTATGCATGGTAGCTAATAATTTAGTTAAATGATTACAGGCTTGGAAGGAAAAAGACTGCAGGGTTGGTGGGACGCCTAGGTGGCTCTGTCAGTTAGGTGTCTGCCTTCAGCTCAGGTCATGATCCCAGGGTCCTGGGATCGAGTCCTGCATCATGTTACTTGCTTAGCAGGGAGCCTGCTTCTCCCTCTGCCCGCTGCTCACCCTGCTTGTGTGTGTGCTCTCTCTCCAGCAAATAAATAAATAAAATCTTTAAAAAAAAAAGATTGGAGAATTGGTAATAATGAGTTTTGGGGAAGAAATATGTGGATGAACCACTGAGAATGAGCTAGAGTATGAGAACATTTAGCTTAATATGAATGCTTACCAAACTATTGTCAAGAAGATTATCAATCAGGTATGTAGGTATGAAAAAAGCTCTTTCACCAGGCACTGCATAGCTCGTTCAGAAGGCTAATGAACAAAGCAACCTTGGCAGTGGCAGGAGAGAACATGCATAGGCTCAGCTCATACCTTGTCCCTCACCAAAGCCAATTTATCTGCCAAGACTATTAGCTGTTCACCATGCAAGCAACAGTGGCCAAGGCTAAGCACTCAATAATATATCTCAGGTGAACAAACTGCTTGCCTTTTGGCAGGCTCATTGATAATATTTTAATTCTCTGTCACTGTGGCAACAGGGAGTTTCATAACTGGAATAGAAACTTATTCTGAGATTACATTGTCTTTATCCACACACCATGCTTCTCTGATCACCACTTTCCAAGGGCATATTAAATGCTTTATATGCTGCCATAGTATCCAGTTCTACACTGCTTATATGCAAGGAGCTCTCTTTATAACAAAATAGTATATATGCATTGACCTTGCCTGTCTCACCATCTGCCGTATCACCCAAAAATAACTCTTATCACTGAATGGTGAGAAACAATGGCTTGTGAAGATGGCCTGATGCTAGAGGATGTGGTGTGTGTTCTGAACTAGCAATCAAGTATGAGCTTTTGTGGGTCCATAGAGCAAATACAAGAATCTTTGATCTGTGTCATAGACATCAGAGTGATACCTTTCGTCATTACAATTACTAATTCTTTTCAAATTTTTGTCTCTGATTCCTAAGATTCTAGGCTTTACTGAATTAGTACCTGGGGGAAGACCCGCAGCAATATTCCTTTGAATTTGAGGATGAAAGACTGCTATGTGGCCTTTTAGGGCTCTTCATTGTTTCTGGACAAACAATCAAAAATTTAAGAGATGGTTACATCGTTGGTTGGGGAATAAAATTTAGCTCTGGAGGGGAATTAAAATTGCAATTTCTGAGAAAAATAAAAAAGAACACAGGGGACCCCTTGGATGGCTCCTAATTCTGCCAAGTCCTGTGGTAAAAATTAATGAAGACTAATGGCCAAAACTTTGAAGCAACCAAGATATCTTTTAATAAGTAAATAATAGATAAATAAACAGTAGAACATCCACACAGTGGAATATTATTGAGTGATTTTTATAAAAAGATATCAATCCACAAAAAGTCATGGAGGAAACAAATGCACTTTACTAAGCGAAAAAAGCCAGTCTGAAAAGCCTAAATACTGTAATATTCCGACTACATGACATTCCGGAAACTATGGTGACAGTAAAAGTATTAGTGGTTGCCAGGAATCAGGGGAAGGAGGATAGATAAGTGGAACAGAGTAGATTCATCTTGAATGATGCTGTAATGGTAGATACATGACATTATACACTTGGCAAAACTCATAGATCTATACAACACAAAGAATGAAACTTAATGTAAAGTAGGACTTTAGCTAATAATAATGTATCAGTATTGGTTCATCAATTTTAACAAATGTACCACACCAACACAAGAAAATAACAGAAATAACAGAAACTGGGGCTTGTGGGGAAATGAATAGGAATGGCATATGTAGAAACTGTATACTTTCTTCTAAACTTTTCTGTAAACCTAAAACTGCTCTAAAGAATAAAGGCTATTCATTTTGCTAAAATAAATGACCACAGCAAGTTCATTTAAGTTGATTATGAAGAACATTTCTTTTTTTTTTTAAATTTTTTTATTATGTTATGTTAGTCACCATACAGTATATCCTTAGTTTTTGATGTAGTGTTCCATGATTCATTGTTTGCATATAACACCCAGTGCTCCATGCAATATGTACTCTCCTTAATACCCATCACCAGCCTACCCCAATCCCCCACCCCCCTCCCCTCTGAAGCCCTCAGTTTGTCCCAGAGTCCATAGTCTCTCATGGTTCATTCCCCCTTCTGTTTACCCCCCCCCTTCATTCTTCCCTTCCTTCTCCTGCTGATCTCCCTGCTATTCCTTATGTTCCATAAATGAGTGAAACCATATAATTGTCTTTCTCTGCTTGACTTATTTCACTTAGCACAATCTCCTCCAGTCTCGTCCATGTTGCTGCAAATGTTGGGTAATCGTTCTTTCTGATGGCTGAGTAATATTCCATTGGAATATTATGGACCACATCTTCTTTATCCATTCATCTGTTGAAGGGCATCTCGGCTCATGAAGGACATTTCTGTCAAGAATGAAGACTTGGTCACCCTACAACAGAAAGCTCTGACTAGCAGAGGTGTTCCAGAGGGCATATGGTCACAGCTGCCAATAATGACCTGTGGATCATTCACAGAATAAAGTCCTTAACTTCCACCCACCTTTTTTTTCTTGCATTGTCTGGTATATTTATATTTTTATGCATATTTTATATTTATATATCTTAACAAATTTTCCTTCTTCATTCCTCTTCATTTCTCCCTCTTTTTTGTGTAGGATATATTGGGGTGGTTAGCTTAATTTTAAAAACGTACATGACAAAACATCAAGATAGTATAGTGATGAGCTTAGAAGAAGAATGGACATCACCCAGAATTCCCTATGCTGTACTTCTCATCTCCGTGACTTATATATTTTTTAACTGGACGTTTTTACCCCTTAGTCCCCTTTACTTATTTCATCCATTCCCCGACACCCACTTCTCTGGCAATCCCCAGTTTGTTCTTTGTATTTAAGAGTCTTTTTTTGTTGTTTGTCCATTTTTTGTTGCTGTTTTTTAGAATTCACATGTAAGTGAAATTATATAGTATTTGTCTTTGTCTGACTTACTCACTTAGTTTAGTACCCTGTAGGTCCATCAATATTGTCTGTCACAAATGACAAGATCTCATTATTTAATGGCTGAGTAATATTCCATTGAATATACCACATCTTCTTTATCCATTCATCTAGCGATGGACACTTGGGCTGAAAGCATGGCTATTGATTATTCTTTGAAGTCTGTTGCTGTTGGAGAAACTCCTTAGCCTGTCAGCCTCGATGGGAGCAAGAGACCTCCTCTTGCTTGAGAAGCTAAAATGCCCAGTGCTTGCTTTCTCAGCCTCCTTTGCAGCTAGGGTCCCAGGGTATGATTCCAGTTCTGCCAATCTGTTTGCCTGTGCTGAATTTTGACTCAGGAATTCATAAAAAAGAACCAGCTTTAGTTAAGTGCTCTCTGTTTCTAGTGGAGGCAATGCGGCAGCTGCTACAACATCTGCTCTACGGTGCACGGCGGGGGCGGCAAGCGTGGCTGAACAGGTGGCCTGGGATTGAGCAACAGGTGCAATCGTGCCGTCCACGGACTGCAGCAGGAGTTCTTAGGGGTGGGGCCACTAGAACTCTGGACAAGTTCTATAGCATAGTTTGGGGCATGTTTCGTGACTGTTTAGCTTTGAGGCTGGTTGTCCAGCCTTTCAAAAGGACCACAAATTTGCCGATATTTCTGATAACCATAATTACTGTTGAAGTCAGAAATGTTAGGTTACTGTGGTTTATGTTTTTAAGTCCAAGTTATAAAAATGTAACAGATGCTCCGCAAACACTTGTCTCTTTAAGTTAAGATACAATCTATGTCACAGAAGTTAGAATGAACAAAATCAACAAGCTGAACTGAGAAAAGACCAAAGATATCCTCAGCCTGGTTGGTCCTAAAAACGTAACTGGATAGAACTTAAGCTTTTAAGTTAAGTAGAAAATACTTTGGGTAAAATACAAATAATAAATTAGCATTCTAATTATGGATTTTTATTCTAGAAACTTATTCTAGAATTTTTACTCTAGACTTTCTTTGCTTGTTAAAATGTTTACTGTGTTGCAATCTTTGAAAGTGTGAAATATAATCCTCAGTATTTTCCAAATGTATTTGAAAATGGTTTATTTTATTTACTAAGTTAGCAAGCAAGTTCTCTGCTAAACTCTGGCAAATACTAGCCTAGATCGATTATGATCTAACATTTTAGTGCTAATGTATTCTGATAATTTTAGTCACAGGTAACAAAAGCATAATTCAAACTGGCTCATATAATAAAGAGAATTTGGATAATAGGAAAGACTCAAGGGTAGTTTAATGCAGAGTTTTAGTGATGACACAAAATAAATGCTTCTTATCCTCTCTGTATCTCCACTCTATCTTATTAGGTCTCTGTTTTATTTTATTGATTGAATCCATGTCATCACCAGGTAACTACCTCACACTTCCTCTGCTATGTTTGGAGAGAAGCTATTTCCCCCTTCAATCACTGAATGAAAAAAAAACCGGTGCTCCTTTCTGATTCAATTAGCTAAAGGCACATGCCCCTTCCTGCCCCAATAGTCATGACTGAGAATTTAACATGTGTGTCATCCCGCTCAAACGTTGCTGTGGCTGAGCAATTAATCATCTGGTTAAGAGTGTGTGTGTGTGGCCGGGGGGATGATGACCGCATGGGAGGCCGCTGCATATATTCCCAACGATGCCCACCACATGTATTTCCATTTCAGTAAACTTTGCCATAACAGAAATCAAAGGAGCGGAGCTGAGAGCCCTCAACTTTTGTTGAACTGACAAATTGAGGTTGCTTCCAACTGGATTGTTTTGAATCTCACATGTGTCTTTATGTCTCAGTCCAAATTTACATTAAATAATTTTCAGACCCCTATGTCTAGTGTATTCCATTTGTCTATACATGTGTACGTTGTGTATTATATATGATATAAAGATATGTATTTAACATATGCACACACACACACATATACATTCTTACATAGAGTTTGGAGGGCTTCACATTAAACTGTTTTCCCTAAAGAGTGAAGAGAAACAATGGATACAGTAATTGAAAAGAAACACTTTTACTTTATTTACACTTGTAGTATATGAATCTAAATATTTTACATTATGGATGTATTAATATTTTCATAAATTTATTCATTTTTCATAATTTTATGTGTGCATTTATTTATGACTTGAAACAACAGAAATTTATTTTCTCATAGTTCTGGAGGATAGGAGTCTGAAATCAAGGTGTCCCCAGGGCCATGCTTCCTCTGACACCTGTGGGGGAGAATCCTCATTTCTTCTAGCTTCTGGTATTTGCTGGCAAAACTTTAAGTTCCTTAACTTAAAGATAGACCCCCTCTCATCTCTGTCCCCATCATCACATGGCCTTCTTCTCCCTTTGTGCATCTGTGTCTTCACATGGTCATCTTCCATAATTTTAAACACTACTCTAAAACAAGCAGACGATTTCCTTTAAATTTGGTCAACTACAAGATATCAGAGTATATTCTAGATGTAATTTGTTTCTCAGGACCCTGTATAGAAATTTGAAAGGCCCCTATATTTCCGAATGTACCCAACATGGGTAATTTCACACACGCACAATGATCTTCAATTGTCGACCAAATTCAATTGTCGACCAAATTCAATTGTCGATTGGTCTTTAATTGTCGACCAAATACTGATAGAGCAACAGGGTGCCTCAGAGAGATGGTAGCACCTGTGTTTGCATTCGCTTCTATGCCTTCTTTCTTCTGTATCTGACATGTTTCATGTCACTGTTATTTAGCTGCTGAGCTAATGTGCTTATATCTATAAGGGGTCTCACGCAAACCTGTAAATAATTAAAGACGCGTTAGCTCCCTGGAGGGCCAACATGACTCCCTGAACAAGCCAAGATACCTAGGGACCTAATCATGCAATTTCCCTAAACCACCTAGCTTTGAGGAAGAAGTCTCATCACTCAGCAATGAGTATTATAATTATTCACAGCGGTTTGCCGGTGCAATATAACATTCAATTTACAGAATTAAAGGTAATGCAATTTAAAAGACAAAGAGCTGGTTTTAAGAAATGAATGGCCATGTCATCTACTAGAAGTGTCTTCGGGTTACAGCCTCTCTATTAAGGTTTCAGGAGGGTTATATTTTTAACTAATATTTTATTCAGCTTGGTAAAACTTCCATTGAGCTTCCCTAAGACAAGACAAATCAGAAATTGATCTTTGATTTTAAGCCAAAAAAACAAAGAGCCAAAGAATTGAGACACATTTTGAAGGAAGAGGTCTTTCGGGACTAATCATCTCAAAAGGATAAAGACTAATCAGACAAAAAAGAACCAAATATAGTACAAAAACCCTATGAAATACACTGAGAAAAAATAATTTAGCTTTTTTAGGAGAGAAGGTTTAACCTTCCAGAGAAGAGTTAGTAGTTTTGGCAGTAAAAGAGCCAAATAAAATACCAAAGAATTTACTGAGGTCTAGAAGGTGAAGCTCTAAATGTTCTCAAAAAGAATTGGGATGCTAAAAGATACAGTTTAGGTAATAAGAACAGGCAATAGAGGAACAATATCTTCCACGTTGCGAGGGAAAATAACTATCAACCTAGAGTTTTACAACCAAGTAAACCATTGTCTGATGGACGGAGATTAAAGACATGACCCGATGTATATGGAGAGATGTAACTCACAGATGTCACTGTAATTTGGCTGTTGAGATGTGCTAACTGGACACCTGATAAGCTTCTCAGGAATGAGTTAAACCCTCTTCAAAGCTTAGGTCATGTGTCCTCATTGAACACATGGAGCTTTGGCTTGATGTATGAAGGGATTCTGATTCCGCTCCAAAGAAATCTCTGCAACTTCAATCCCCAAGTGGAAGTGGAAAAGAAAGAAGTGGAAGGTTCTATCCCTGGTCTCTACTCCCTACTCCCAAATATGTGTATGCATGTTCGTACGCATGGGCTTCTCTTTTAGTTACAAATTCCAGAGACCATCTCTTTCAAAAATCGTTACATTCTCACCACCCACATAGAGTCATGCTAGGTTAACCTGGTTAACTGTACTGCCTGCGTGGCAGTTATCTGGTTGGCACATTTCTTTATAAAATATTTTATCCTCAGATGGAGAGCACGAGATAACTTCAAACTAAGAGAATATTTTCTTTGGCAATTTCTGGACAATTAGACACAATGACTGTTAACCCCTCCTTCCGCAAACAAACAATCCAAAAAAAAGTATTCATAAATATAACTATTTTGATCATGCTTTCAGATGGTATGTGAGGTAGCCCATAAAAGGCAAATAATATTCAGGAAAAAATATTTATTTCTTAAAAATTGGTGCTGAGAAAGAGAATGCATGGTGTGAGGAATGTGTGAAAAGCTGAAGTGTAGATAAATCTCACAGTTTTGAAATCTGTCCGCTAAGAATTCCTGGTTGTGTAATGAGGAGGACATCCCAAGGCACTGTTTGTCCTCATTGTCTGGCACCCTGCAATGCCTTCTTACAAAAAGTCAAAGTTACATTATATGAAAAGACAGACCTATCTAGATGAGCGTGGAACAAGGTGGATCTGAAAGCGGCAGGGAAGGGAAAAGAATTTGGGCCCGGAGTGTTGGGTAATTCGAAGTGCTACAGAAGCCTCGTGGTGTCTTTCCAGGAAAGCTGGATTTGAGAGAAGACAAGGAAGAAAAAGGGACTTTCAGTGGGGAAACAAAATGCAGCAGGATTTCTTCATCATAGATGAGGGTAGAGGGACCGCTGAGAAAACACGCTGGAGAAAGGAGAGCTGCTGTGGGAGGAAGGATGTGGGAAGAAAACCGGTGAGTCAGGAAGAAAGGATAGTACACAGGAAGGTGGAGGCTTTGATCAGTTAAGGCTGTCTTGAAAGGCAAGGGTGTGAAGCTCGATGGAATTTGTTGGCTGCATGTTTTCCAAAACAGTTACTTCCAGCAGTCCCTTGGTCCTTGCCAGCTGAGGAAATAGCAGACTAGTGGATGGAAGACCTTTCTA
The DNA here is from genome assembly GCF_002007445.2 of Ailuropoda melanoleuca. Taxonomy (NCBI): domain Eukaryota; kingdom Metazoa; phylum Chordata; class Mammalia; order Carnivora; family Ursidae; genus Ailuropoda; species Ailuropoda melanoleuca. The sequence goes on along the minus strand of NC_048220.1, from coordinate 111,481,970 downwards.
GAAAAGAAAAGCTAAATGCTGTCTTTTAACAACACGTACAGAAAAATAGTAATTATGCAGTGATGACATGGCCATTAATTTATTCAACATATATCTCTATCTACTTCTCTATCTCTATCACTGTTATTTCATTTTACTTTTTGCTCTCTCTTTCCCACCCAACACTTTCGAGTACTTCCTAGACCACTGTGTGCTCGTTGCCTCTGGGGAGGGATGTGAAAACATAAAGCAGAGAAAAATGTTTTCCTGGCTTTGGTTTTCAAAGTTAGAAGCTCTCAGGATAGCTTCCTAATAGAGAAGGATTCTGGATAGAGAGGATTCTAGACTGAGGGTAATTAGAAACAGAGCAGAACTTCCCCCAACTTCTCATTAAAACAAAAACAAAATCCAAAACACTTCCGGTTTGTATGGAAGAAAGAGAAAGGAAGATAATGAAAGTGGAAAGAAGTGTTATGACCAAAAAGGGGAGAGGCACTCCTAAAAAGTCACCTTGATAGGAAAGAGGAATATTGCAGCATAGACCTGCAGCTAGGTGGGGTGGGGGGCTGGTGAGAGGGGAAGTGGGTGTTGTTAGGGACCCAAGAAGCTGAAGCTGAATGAGCAGCCTCAGCCTTCACTTGCATAAGCAGACTAGCTGCCTAACCACAGCCGTGATGCTGATGCTCGCTGAACTTACCCCTCTGTGACCTGTGGTGCATTGTGCCTGAGATCACAGGTGATCCCTATCAATTCCCATGGGGTGGATAATCACATCCCTACAATGCCGCTGGATGGAAGGGTGTGGAAGCTTTGTGTGGAAGAGAAATTTCCTTTCCTGAACCCTGATAAGATGCACGTCTATTATAGAGCCTTCTACTGAAATCAGATAAATAGTATCTAAATGCATCCCTAGAAACTGGGTTTTACTGAAGAAGTTTGTTTTAAGAAGAAATATGTTCTTTTAGGGGCTTCTGGCTGGCTTAGTCAGCGGAGCATGTGACTTTTGATCTCAGGGTTGTGGGTTCAAGCCCCACGTTGGGTGTAGAGGTGGCTTAAAAACAAAATCTTAAAAGTTTTTTTCTTTTACAGTTGAGAAAAGTAGAGTAAAAGTAGGATAAATACCTCCCTTAATTGAAGTGTAGCGATGGTAGCTTTCCATCTCTTTTATTGTTAGTTCTGAAATTCCCCTGAGAAGCAAGTATTTCAAAATCTGTAATTTGAAAACCAGGCTAAATTTGTTCCTTTAAAAACAAAACAAAATGTTTTGAAATTATCCCAATAATCCATGTTATTAAAAAATATTTAAATAAGGAAAAAATATTCATAATACCACCATTGAGAAATAACCACTCTTAACATTTTGCTATGATTTCCAGGTACGCTATGAAACATAACCACTCAGATTTAAAGAATTTGACTTCTCAAAAGTGTGATGTCAAGCTGTCCCTTCAGCCTAGAAGGCATGATCTGAGCATGACAAAATGGGAGCCATCAGGAAGGCATCTTTGTGGGTTTAAAATGGGTGATTGTTGTACTAGGGTTTCTTTTCAAGAGACCTGGGATTGTCTAGGTTATCCTAGCAATGGTCTGGTAGATTGTTTGCCTCATTTTTATAGATTTATTTTGTCTTTACTGTTTGTGTCAGTTGACAATTAACACAATAATGCTGAGGAACAAATGCACTCCAAACTACGCGGTTTAAAGCAGCAATCATTTGTTCTCATTCATGTGTCTGTGCCTCATCTAGTCTGGGGCAGAGTGGGCTTGGCTCGAGTTGCGAAATGAATCCAGGTCTACGCTACATGTCTCTTATCCTTCCGGGAACCAGCAGATTACCTAGGTTTTATCTTCTCATGGTGACGGCAGAAGCGCAAGAGAGCAAGTCCAAACACGCTGGCCCATTTCTAGCACCTGCTGATTTCATACCTGTGAACAACCTATTGGCTGAAACATGTCAAGGGACAAGCCCAAAGGCAAGGTCAGCAATGTAGATTCCACCTGGCGGGAAGCCAAAGAGAGTCACACAAACAACAGCAGTAAGAAGGAGATTTCTCCCATGTAGATCAGAGGGCAGGAGGATTTTCGGGCAGGAATGGAATCTATTCCATTAAACTTCAATACAAACGTTGGAAATAGTAGTTTGCTTTGTTAATGCTTGAAGTCATTGTATACTGTGAACGTGAATGACACATCTTGATTTACAAAAGGTTGCCCTGTGACAACTTCTTCACGGATGACTCACTTTTGTAAGACGGAGAAGAAAAATACATTTTTAGAAATTATCCTCACTGGGTTCTTCTGTAACCACTTTTCCATGTCAGTAACTAGCAATAACGATATTAATTCTAACTCCTGGGTCTATTATAAATTTTCTTTGCAAACTATAAGAAGTTTAAACAGGTAGAGCGATCGTTTTAAACACACAGCATTTCCTACACAAGGGAAAGGCCAAAGCCCCCAAGGGAAGAGAGGCTCAGATTCGGGGAGAGAAGATTCTGGAATGATTTCAGGGATCAGATGCTAGGGGAAAAGGAAGAAGGCATTTCGCCGTGATGTCAGGAAAGAAGTTTATAAGAGTGTCCAAGGAGAGCACTTCATGCTTTCATAAAAGCAAATTTTTAAATGAAAAGTAACAAAGTGACTTTGAAAAGAGTGCTCCAATGTTGCTGCTCATTTATCCAGCTCACAGGGCTGCTGCTGTTTTATAAGTGTCCATCTCAACCACCCCAAAAGAACACTTTTTCCTTCCAATCTCTGTATGTGTGTCTTTCTTAAATAAACTTGTCTCTCTATATATATTCCCAGATTTCAGAGAACTGTGAAAACCCACTTAGATCATGTCTCTACCATTAGACAGGCCCACGCCTAAAATAGCCTAGACAAAAAAGAAAAATATGGCTAGAGTTGGCAACGTTTTTTGTTGGAAGCTGGCTAATGTCAACATTTCAGGAGGCTGGTGTGCCAGGTGGCAGGAGGAAACAGATTTGTATTCTATGGGACATATGAATAACTGGGATAGATTTAAAGTGGTGCAGCTATGGGGGCCACACGTGGTCCGGATGGACTCAAGCTTAGGTTAGGCCTGGCATAGCTTTAGGCGAAGCAGCTGGCCAAGGTTGATTTGATAGGACAGTCAATAATTTCCCTAGAAACGCAAGCATTTAATATAGGGTGGCTATTTATGTCACCGTCTGCCAAGTTTGCCATGCAAAACCACTGTTGAGGAACTCTAGCCAGCCGATATTGAGCAACTCATGTCAGAGGCTTTCCCTTTCAAAATCTCTCAGTGTCTAAGATTTCTGATTTCTGTGGTAAATACTCCCCACTAGAGCTTGTTTCAAGCTACCAATATAAACTCTCTACCTGTGGAGAGAGGAGGAGATGTGTACAATTGGCTTTGCAAGCTTATGGGAGCCAGTTCAGCATATCACAGTCTCCGGGGGGCTTCCCGCTGCCTAGAATGTCCTTTTTCACTCTCTTTAGTCCTACTTTTTCAATTCAGTATCTACCTACAAACCTTATTCTTCAGTTCAATCTGAGTTATGCGCCTTCACTCTGTGTTTCTTTTTGCACCATGGAAGGATACTGTTCATCTTCCTTTTAATGGGTATTTATTGACTGTTTTCTGTGTTTCACACATTAGCTTAAATATAAGAGAAATACTGTTGAACACAACAAATGACTCAGGTTCTGAGCACATTTGTGTTATCTCTTAAAAAAGGAAGACAGATAGTAAGTGCGCTAAGTACTATTACTGGGGTAAGCACAGAGGAGGGACACTGGTCATAGAGCCCGTGACTCTAATGATTACACTGTGAGAATAAAATGAGAAGAAATCCAAACTGTGAGGAATAAAATAATCCATTTCTTGACATAATTCACCCCAAAAAGATGGGTGAACACCACAGATCCAGTCCAGAGAAATGCAGTGAACTGAGGCAGTAAATGATTTTTTTTGTCAGACTAGCAAGAGACCTGGAACAGACAATGCCCTCATTCGTTCCTAAGTACTGCCCCTGAACATGGAGGCAGTACTTGACCTGGCCTGACACATAGTACTTCATCCACTTGGCAATGGCGTTGTGCAAAAGATAGACCCTTGATCCAGGCTGGGAAGGTAATGATATTATCTTTATTATGAGGTTGACATATAGGTCCTGGAGGAAAGAAGCTATCCTTCTCCCACTGGGTTTGCTAAACTGGCATGTTATAGATTTGGGATTACCACAGGACCATTTTCCTTGTTATTTGAAAGTAAGAAAATGCCAAGGAGAAATGGAAATGGAAAGAGAGAGAAAATTGAGGTTGAGTCGAGTCCCCAGTTTGACTCCCTAAGTCCCTAGTTCTGCCAGCTCTTGCTTCTGTTTGGTAAGCCAACCGAGTATCTTTTCCCGTTATTTGGGCCAACACAACAAATCCTGCCTTTGCTAGTTTGAGTTAGAGTTCTCTTTTACCACCCACGATGCCTGATGAATATAGTGACCTTAGATGTGACCTCAAAGAGGCAAGACTGGATTATAGTAATGGAATACTCCAAATGTACTTCCAAAAAAGTTCAAGCATCTAACGAGAACTTAAAAAATATTGGAGCATAAATAAAATGTTTGAGGGGTGCCTGAGTGGCTCAGTCGGTTAAGCATCTTCCTTCAGCTCAGGTCACGATCCCAGGGTCACTCGTATTGGGCTCCCTACTCAGCAGGGAGTCTACTTCTCCCTCTTCCTCTGCCCCTGCACCCCAACTCTCATTCTCTCTCACTTGCTCTCTCTCTCAAATAAATAAAATCTTTTTAAAAAATAAAATAAAAGTTTGAGAGTAACAAGAAGAGAATGGGGTTTCCTCTCTACTGTCCCACCCAATATTAGCAGCATGTTCCTTTCCCGTGGAATGAAGAGCAAAAGAAATGGAGGAAGTCTGCATGGGACTTAGCTCCAAAGTGGGGCTCGACGCAGTGGAGAGAGCCATGTGGTTCCTAACATAGCAATTAAGCAGTGTTCTCTCAGTTGAGAGAGCGCATGTGGACAGAGACAATGGCTTCCAGCGTTGACTTGGGTGGTCCACTAACCAAGGAGCAGATTGGCCTCCCACGAATACCTTCGCACAATGTAAGCTCTCTTACATTTCAGTACAACCCAGGAGAATTGGAGTAGAATTCACAAAAACTAAAGATAAATTTTCTGTCTGCTAGACATGATAGGATTAGAAATAGAAATCTATTTAAGCAATCAAAAGTAAAAAATATCTCCTCCTCCTCCTCGTCTTCCTTTCCTCTTTCACTAGAATCTCTGTCTCCGCGGTCACATTGCTCCTTCCTCTTCTGTCTGTGCTTCTCTAGCCTCTCTAATCTCCTCTGCTTCTTGCTTATAAGGACATTTGTGAAGGCATTGGGAGCCCGATAACCTAGGATAATCTCTTCATCTCAAAACCCTTAACTTAATCACATATATAAAGAGTCTTCTTCCTTAGAAGATATTATTTACAGGTTCCAGAGATTGGGACCTGATACCTTGACGGCTATTCGTTGAATGGCCTATCACACCCACGAAGTGCTTGGAGGTAATAGAGCATCAGCTTGGCAAATTTCTCTTAAATATTTCAGACAAAAAAAAGTTATTTGTTCTATACTTGCAACTTTTTTATAATGTTTCAAAACAAATAAATACAGATACCTGGAACAGTTGAAAAAGGAAAAAAAAGGAAATGTACCTCCAGGGAAGCCCTTGTTCTAGAATTCTGCCAGCTCCTTCTTCTACCTTGAATCTGTGCGGGTTCCCAGTTGGCACCGAGTGCAAAGACTTACAAATGAGTAAGAGGAAGACCCTGCACAGGGACTTATAACTTACTTGTAACAGAAATATAGACAATAGACAAAAACAATGCACTAGAAAATTACCAGATAAATTGGGGAAACAGAGGAGGAATCAGTCAATTATATACGGAAGCGAGGGAGAAAATTTTTAAGAAGTGGCTCCTTAAGAATAATGAATTCTTACTAAGCAAATTCTCCATTTCTCTTTTCATGGGTTTATCCCATTTAATCCTTTTCTTCAACCATTAAGGGACAGGAGCCATTGTTGTCCCCATATTTTGGGTGAGAAAACTGAGATTTTAGGTAATAACAAATTGTGATTGTGTACCTTGCTCAAATTTACATCGCTGGGAAGTTGGAGAGTCAGAATTTGATCCTAACTGTTTTACTTCAAAACTCAATCATCACGAGCCTTTCCTGGGATGAGTGTTGAAAATGCTTCACAACTGATATCACAAAGAAGAAAATGAATATAATGGATTTTTTTTACCTGAATTAAAACATATATTCTATTAAAATTATATGAAACACAATTCACTGCCAAAAAAACCAACCAGCCAACAAAACCCCCACGTGTTTAGTCACCTAAAACTTCTTGGAAATGCCACGTACCCCTCTTAGTTAGGCATAGTACAGCTTCAAATTAACTAGAGAGAAACCTATTAAGCTTTATTTAAACGACTTTCCCCAAATTTACTTGAATCTGGAACAATTTTGGAGGGAAATATCATTATATAATATGAAATTAATATCCAATGGAACACTCTTAGGGAAATGCTTTTCTTTTGTGACGACACCATGAAATGTTGAAGATCACAGCAAAATGAAATCAGTTAATCAATGTGTGTGTGTACTGAGTACCATGAGTATACTCAGCACTAAGCCAAAGAATATTTAGAAGCAGTGGAAACAAAGAACAACAGGGGCACTCAAAATTTCAAAGAATTTAAAACAACAGCAATAAAAGACAGTAATTAAGCTTTCTTGTCACGCCAACAATTATTCATTAAACTACTTTCTGTATCATATTAAAATAGTCTCTATTGTGTTCACTAAGGTGAGTAAACCAAACTCCTGCCTGCAAGGAACTTACAATCTAGAAATAGAGAAGTCAGGGAAGAAGAAATATTAGTGAACTGGATAAATCAGGAAAGATTTTTTTGAGGAAGGTAGTATTTGATCTGAAGGAGTTAACTTTAAATTGTTTATTTTTATTTTCTTTAATAAATGAAAATTTAAAACTTCTGTCTGACTAAAGAGTATGTACAGCAGAAAAGGCATTGCTATCTAGAATACATAAAGGTCTCCTATGAATCAATAATAAAAAGCCAAAAAACCCAATAAGAATATAGAGAAAGGATATGACAAGCAATCATACTCAATTATACTTGTATACTCAATTGCCAATAAACACTTGAAAAAATGCCCAATCTCACTAATAATCAGGGAAATACAAAGAAAAGCAAGATGAATATTTTTCACCCAACCAACTGAAAAAGATTTAAAGATTTATAGTGCATATTATTGGGAATGATGCAGAGAATTAGATACTCTCAAAAACAGTTGGTGGAGAATAAAATGAGGAAATTTTGAGAGCAATGTGTTTATGCCTATCGGATTTTTAAATTATTAGTTCCCTGTGATCCAGTCAGTCCACTTCTACCAATCTATCCAAAGAAACTGCTGAAATTGTGCATAAAGATGTGCATTTACTGCAAACTGTTTTTTCTTTTTTCTTTTTTTTTTTTAAAGATTTTATTTATTTATTTGACAGAGATAGAGACAGCCAGCGAGAGAGGGAACACAAGCAGGGGGAGTGGGAGAGGAATAAGCAGGCTCATTGCAGAAGAGCCTGATGTGGGGCTCGATCCCATAACGCGGGGATCACGCCCTGAGCCGAAGGCAGACGCTCAACCGCTGTGCCACCCAGGCGCCCCTACTGCAAACTGTTTTAATCACAAAACATTTGGAAAAACCCATCATGACTACAGAGGCATGGTTAAAATGTATCATGGCACGTCCATTCAATAAAATGCTTTGCAGTAGCTAAAAGGAATGAGCTAGATCTCTTTGCACTGACATAGAAATTTCTCCAAGACAGTGGAGAAATCAAGTTGCAAAACAACATATGCTATGTGGTTCCTTTTAAATTAAGAGGTATGCATATTAATACATGAACATATATATGTGGATATATAAATGCCAGAATGGAAGTATTCTCTTGTAACTATTAATACTTATTACCTTTGGAGTCAGGAGTGGATTTAGGGGTGAAGATGGAAGGGAATTTTCAGATTTTACTCTCTGTAGTAATATATGCCTTAAATAGTTTGCACTGAGAATATATTCATGCAGTATTTATGTACTTTTAAAAATAAACAAAAGGAGAGGTATTCAAAATGAAGTAGAAATAGTGAGTACAAGCTGAGAAGTATGAGTTTGTTTGCGTGAGATGTTGAGGCATCTAAAGAGGGCCAAGGATGCCTGCTTGCTTTTTACTTTTCCTTCCTTCCTCCCTCCCTCCCTCCCTCCCTTCCTTCCTTCCTTCTTCCTTCCTTCCCTCCCCCCTCTCTCTCACTCTCTCTGTCTTTCTTTCTCTTTCTTTATTTCTAAGACGGAGAGATTGAGAAAATGAGTGGGAGGAGGGGCAGAGGGAGGAGCAGATACCCGCTGTGCAGGGAACCCCATGTGGGGCTTGATCCCAGGACACTGAGATCACGACCTGAGCGGATAGCAGACGCTTAACAACCTGAGCCACCGAGGTGCCCCAAGAATGATTCTTGGTAGAAATGGGAATTAAAGTTTATTGAGAGACAAATGCGACCAAATTAAAGAGAAGCCTGGAACTAGAAAGAGCAATTCAAGCTTCATGTTACAGCTTCAATGTTAGTTAAGGGTCTTAAGGTTGCTAGAAAGGGCACAAAACCTCAATATGACCAATGCACTGCTCCCTTTGACTTTAAGTTAGGGGATATGCTAAGGACCGAGTTGGGATGAATTTCACACCAAACCACCTAAAATTGTCTTCCACTCTGTCAAGCTTATTCGAGGGTGACTTTGCTTTGCTCATATTTTGATTGCTGGACCTACCAAATGAAGTGAGGGTAACAGGATTCGTTTCTCCCAAAGCAACACTACCAGCAGAAAGAATTGCCCAAATCCACTTTATTTAGGAGGGCCCAGCTGGGGCTAGCAGGCATTTTGAACTTTATGGATTTCTTTCCATCACAGAGCCATTGCAAGCAGTTCTTCTAAATTTAATTGTTGAAAAGAATTTTGAGATCACCTTCCTTCCAGTGGCTTCCCATTTCTTTCAGATAAAATCCCACGTCCTCACCCTGGATGAACGTCTCTTGGTGATCTTTTCCCATAGTAATCCCACAGGTTCACCCTCTCCAGTTTCACTCTGACTCTACCTCAAGAGCAAATTGTCACAGCTCTGTTTCCACAGCTGACCAAAGCTGCTGGACGTTCCCATGTCCTACTGAGGATAGCATCAAGCATTAGGGAGAGAGGGGGTGTTTTCTTTGCAAATCCAGCCTCCTGTCCTCTTTTTTTAATTCCCAAGAAAGAAGAGAGGTCAGGCTTTTCCCCTTCTTAAGACTTTACAGAGGACTGAGATTCATTTGGGAAAGAAAGTTCAGTGCAGGAAAGGGAAAATCGCTGCCACCAGGAGAGGTTATTTTGAGAGCCCATAGGCTCCAGGCCTGCTTCAGAATCCATCATAGGGCTTCTTGTTGGCTTAACTCCTGGCCTGCTGCCATTGGTGAGGCCAGTTTGCTCTGAAGTGAGACTTCTGAATATTTATTTTCCTGAAAGTTCAGTTCAACCGCTGAAAGTTTTGGAGAGAGGAAATAGTTCATTGCGGTCTATGTCCCACCTTGGGTAAGTTAATCAACCCCTTATGCCTCAGTTTCCTCTTTTGTAAAATGCGAAGAATTATAATAATAGCTCCCATAGAGGATTATTATGAATGTGAAATGAATTAATATATGTAAAGCATTTAGAGCAATGTCAGGCTGCTCTAATAAGCTCTGGACATGTGTGAGTTATTAATAACTACAGCATACCCATTGCACTTATTGCCACATTTCCATTGCCTTATACTTCTGCAGCTGGGGCTTTCAGCAGAGGTGAAGAATTTACATTTTTCCTCTGATAACTTTTATTTGTTGGCTCAGGATCATTTTTCTAAACTGGTGGGACTTCTTTGACTAGACCCAGTCATCCAACGTATTGATTATGTACGATCTTGAATTTCCTATAGCATACTACCAGAGTTCTCTCTCATCGTGAATGATTTTTATTTAACAAACAGATTAAAGGCCTACTATGTGTTGTGTTCCTGAATGCATGTGAGTGCATGCGCACAGAAGTCATTAAGGCAGGGACATAACTTCCTCATCTCAAACGTGCATATAGTTTTTAATCACCGCAAAAGAATCTAAATATTTAAATAAGAGGTAAGGAAATGAGATACTGGCTGTGGACTGCACTTGAAAGAATCATGCCATAAGGATCTAGCATGGAGCACTGATGCCTTGGTATAGTTTCTATTAGAGAAACTTCTCTTGCAAAAATGCACACTAGATAGGGTTTTTTTTTTTTTTTTAAATCTTGTCCCTTAACATTTAAAAATATTTAAATATATCACACCTTAAGGGCATGAATGGAGTGAGGTCAGTTTTGTTTAACAAAAACGGGGCAGCCTGTGAAGCTTGAAAAAAAAAATCAAATATAGGACAAATCACAAGAAGGCCTATTTTATGAAGGGAGTAGTAAACCAAGAGGTGATCCAGCCGAAAAACATCAGGTAGGTTTAAACCTGTTTCAAATTGATTTGTAGTAAGGGTTCTACTTTGAGAATGCGAGGTTCCTGGATAGAGAGAAAGCCATCAAATACATTTGGAGGAGCTGTGATTTTTAAGCATTTTAGAGAAGTTAGAGCACAGAACAATGGAGGGAAGTACACATGATACTCTGTGCTACGTGGAACAGAAGGAAGTGCTTTCATTTGCCAAGGGGGCTACACACCTTGGCCCTCCCTACCCTAAGGAAGTTTCAGGAGAGGTCTGAGCAGAAATGTACTGTATTGTGACTTTGACATCAAAGACAGCAGTGGTCTTTTTAATGCAGAGGAGTGTTTCCTCTTAGAATTCACAATGAATGTGCAGTGTTCCAGACTGCACAAGTCATATCATGTTTTCTTTTCTGCAAGATAAAGGGGTTGGAAATATGATTTTTCATTGCATTTATCTCTATGGAATCTTAAGACTCCATCAGGGATGATGGTCATTTCTAATTCTCCTACGCATCGTGGTGCCCATATCAGAATCCAGACTGGACTGACTCAGGGTCTGAGCCAGTTTGACAACTCTTGGGTACTTCTGCTGATAAGGAAGTTGACTAAGACCGTGGTAGGCATACAGAAATGAAGCTGCAAGGCACCACCATTCGCGCATTCAGCCCACATTCAGGCCTACCCCCTATCTTTCAGGCACTGCACCAGGCACTGGGAATGCAGAACCAGATGAGACATGGTCTGCTCAGAGAAGCCTTCTCAGTGGAGGAAAAAACAAGAAAAGTGCCATTGGAGGCCTGTCCTAGGGCACATGGCAATATAGAGGCAGGACAGCTACTTCAGCCCTGAGGTGTCCTTAGGCAGAACGGGAAGGGAGGATCAGAGCTCCACCTCACTTCTAAACAAGACAGGAGGATGATAGGTGCTTTCCCTTGACTGACCTGCAAAGGGACGGCTTTTTAAAACAAGCCAGATATCCATCTTCCAGGGAGACCGATTTTTTATGGCCAATTTTTTATGGACGGAAATACCTAGGAGGAAAGCACTGGTGAGTCTTTGGAAGTAGAGGGAGTCCCTGGAAAGGGGCTGCATTTCCTAAAGGGTGTCCCAAAGGGACTGAACTACGTCCACCCGGGAGAAAAAGACTCTAGCAGTGCGGGCGCGGGAGGGGGTCTGTCTGGAGTCATTCGATCTTGCCTGATGTGGCAACAAGGAAAGATTTGTTCCTTTTATTTATTTATTTTCAATCTTTAAAGATTTTTCTTTTCCCTTCCCCCCCACCCCAGACGCTCCGGTTTGGGTTTTCCATATGACTCATAATCCCTTCCGAAAGTGGAGTCGAATTCGTAAAAGTGGTGGAAGAGGGGAGGCAGGCTGGGAGCCCCGGGGAGTCTTCACTACCTACATTCCCACTCAGCCCCAGGCGCGAGCGGCGGCCGGGGCGGGGACACCCAGCCTGCGCCCGGGATGGCGGATACTATGCACACCCCGGCGGCCGGGACCCGGTGACTGGGCGCGGGAGGGTCTGCAGCGGGCGGCCGCTGCAGCAGCCACCGCACGGCCGCCGCCGCCCGCGGGCGCGAGTGTGCGCGGGTGTGGAAGGCCGGCGTGCGGGCCGCGAGGGGTGTGCGCGTGAGGCGGAGCGGGGCTCGCCCCTCGCCGGCGCCCGCCGCCCCGCCGGTGATCGCTCTCCGGCCGTCTCCAGCACCCTCGGCCCCCCACGGCCGTTGGTCCGGGCGGGGGAGGGAGAAAGTGAGACTCGGTGTCATCACCATCCATTGTCAGGAGGGGAGGAAATTGGAATCCAGCAGCGGAGAGCAGCAGCTGGGCGGTCACATCTGGGAATGCAAAGCCGACCTCCCCCTCCTCCTCCGCCACCTCCTCCTCTTTCACCCAGGATCACTTCCGAAACCACTTCGCCTTCAGCCCCTGCCTCGGCCAGAGGTTTCATTTTTAACTGAATATTTACGAAAGCTGGAAGCGTGCGAGGGGGGTGGGGTGGGGTGGAAATAGCGGCTGCTTCTTTTCCAGGGATTTATTTAATGGGGATGTGTTCAAGGCAAGAGCGAATTCAGAAGGATATCGACGTCGTGATCCAGAAGTCCAGAGCCGAGAAGGACTGCCTGTTTGCAGGTGAGTTCTCGCCTTTCCGGAGCCTCGGACCCAGCGCCAGCTTCCCCTGACCGCCCGCCGCCCCCCTTCTCAGTTCTCTGACCGCGACGTGTGTGGCTCGGGCTGGGGGTGGGTTGCACGTCCCCATTCCGGGGTTCATTTGGCAACAGCTGCTGCAGCCGGAGCGGGAGCCAAAAGGGGGAGGGGGCGCCAGCCTCTCCCCTACTCCCCCCCCCCCGAAGTCTGGGGCGGCCACCAGCTCTGGGGGCCGAACCACGGTGGCCCTAGCGGGATTCTAGGCGGAGGTGCCGTGCGTGGTCTTTTTAGCCCCCGGTGGATGCCCGGAGCGTCCCAGCCCGCCTCCGGGCTTTCAGCAGCGGCGGCCGAGCAGGGCGGGGAGGACCCGCGGGTTTGCGCAATGGGCTGAGCGGCGGCGGCCGGGAATGGAGTCCGCTGCGCTGCGCTACGCTGCGCTGGCCGGCAGCGCCCGGCGCCCAGGCCCCCGGGGGGCAGCGCTGGCCGGATCTCCGCGCCTTCAGCTTGCGTTAGTCCCCTCCGACTGGCAATGCGTTGCCCCGGAAAGAGAAGGGATTCTCGAGGTTCTCGAGGCGCCCTGCTCCCCTGCCTGGGGGTCGCCTTTCGTCCATTTTGCTCCCCCGGGAGAAGGATCGGATTTTGCTTTCTCAGCCGCGAGCTCGGCGGGGGCCGCTTCCGGCCACCCCGACCGGGAAATTCCCGCCGTTGCCATGGCACCCGGCACTTGTTGCGGGGGGCGGCCTCCCGCGGCACCCGTCCCGGGGTGCGCAGCATCCCCTCCTGCGCGGCGCGGAGAGGGGACCTCCGGGTTCTCCAGCCCACGTCTCCCGCCCCGCCAGGCCTTCCCTTGGCTCCACTAAATAGGGGGCCCGAGTCATGACCAAGGTTAAAAACCCACTCGAGAGGTAGCTTTTAACAGGACTTTTCCGTTTCAGATTTCAGATACTCAGACTCCACCTTTACTTTCACCTACGTTGGCGGCCCCAAAAGGTATTTGTGTGTATAGAGTTGCTTCATTTCCTGTTCACAGGCTTGTGTTTCCTTTGTTCTTAGCATGTTCCGTGTTTGGGTATTTTTTTTCTCCTGTTGCTGTCCTTTAGCCACATCCCAGGCTCAAGGTTCCCCCGTTTTAAATAAGAGGGGGCATAAATATGTTTGATTCAAGTGTTTCTAAGATCACGCCACAGGCAATGAGCAGAACTCTTGCACTGTTCATGTTAAAGCTGTTACACTGTAGTAGTTCGCTCTTGAGACGTTTGGGGGTTGATAGATTCAAGCGGGCGCAGAACTGGAATACAGGGTATGAAGTGAAATGCATAAAAGATATAAGATGTTGCAAAGTAGTTTGAACACAAGTTATAATTCTGGTGAGTTAGGGCTGCGTTTTCATGTTTTCTGAAGGTTGGCATAAATATGCAGTCTGCCAATTCTTCATACTTTTTTTTTTTTTTTAAGGAGCGGTATTTTGGTTTTCACATTTAGTTTTGGAAAGAATTTGGAAGTTACATGTAGCTGGAGTGTATAACTTCTCTCTTGAGGGGGAGGTATGACAGACGCATATATTAATACTAAATTGTTAACAGTTTGAAAGAAGTCCAAATCCAATTTTGTGTTTAGGAAGTAGAATTAAAATGAAAGGTAGCTTTTAAAATACGTCGTTCTGTCTTCACTTGTTAAGTTAGGATTTTCTTCCTTTTAGCCCTTTGGGGACACGGGTTTCAAAGAGCAGTGGCCACATATGAGAACTATCAGAGATTTAGCCTTGCTGTTAGGACTTGACATTCAATATCATTTGACCACATTCCAAAATATCGCTTAGCTTAATGGAAACATTTATGAACGTATAAATTGCAAAAGATGCTTTCTTCTGTAAATACATTTTTTAAAAGATTGGAATTAATGTGAATCTTTAAAATGCTTAGGATCTGTAATGCAATCTATATCTCAAAAAACCTTTAATTAAAACAGTTCTCACATTTCTCATATGTACACCCTAAGCCTCAGGATTGGTATATTGATTTGATTTACTAGTTGAGAACATAACACATATAACATGTACTTATTGGGAGAGAATAAAATTACAGTACTTCTTAATTTATGTGGTACTATCATCTTTGTAGTTACGAATAAAAAGAATAATTTAGAGGAGATTCAGCCAAATCAATGCTGCTCCTACACTTACTATCCAAAGGAAGTTGGTGTATGCCTAATATCCTTTTGGATTATTTTAACAGTTAAAATATGCCACGCGGCCCATTGAAAACATTCTCGATGCAGTCAGGTAGATAGCTGCTTGAGTGGTCAGTTCAACAGTTAACTGGTGTTCCACCCAGTGAGAGGTGTGGCCTGGGGAATGCTCTGGTTAGGTTTTTCAACTAACTGGCTTATTTTCCATAAGATACTTGAGTTCTTTTGGGCTCAGTTTACTTATCTTGTACGAGGGGGGAGTGAGCCTTGCACTTAATCTCTAAGATCTGTTAGATGCTGCAGTAAGGTTCTTTATCAGCAAATTATTGAACTGGTGTTAACACAGCAAGAGGTGGAGAAGGTATGAATGCCTCCAGGAGCAAGGGGGGGGGTTGCGATGAATAATTAACTAATTAAGATAACATCAGTTTTCACTGTAGGAACAAGCACCATGGTTGCTCTTAAAGTAAGAGATGTTTCCTGTTCTGTGTAATCCTATTAAGGGATAGTATTTTCTTTTGTCTCTGATTTAAATACCTGGGACTTGTGTATCTACTGAAGATGACTCTTACAGACTGTTCCTGTGAAAGCTTTGTCTCCTCAAAAGCTTCTTCCACAAAATGGTATACAAAAGGTTGTTTTAGTATGATAATGATAATAATCCCTTTAATGATAATCCCTCGATGCATTTATAGCTAATGGCAGAGAAAACATTTTTTTTTCCTGAAGGTAAAAATGCATTGTTTTCATTAACTATATTAGAACATGATATTTATTATGTATTTCTCATTGTGGCATGTCAATTGGGCATTTAAAATTTTAAAAAATCCTGCTGTTTTGATTGAAAGTGCTTATTAACTTACGATAGTCTATTCATAGTGTCATTTCTGGTAAACTAGACTTACTTCACCATTATAGGAGGTGGGAATCTTTAAGGATAGTACGTGATTATCTTCAATTATATTTAACTAACATTTCATCTAAACCATTGAGAACATATTTAAAAGATAATTTTCAATTCTGGTTGTAGATAAAACTTAGTAAACCATTTTCTCTTTCTCACACTTTCTACGAACAAGTTATACTTTGTTCTAAAGGCAAAGATTGACCTTACATGTTACTAGTCGAACAAAGAAATAATATGGAGAATTTTTTTACAGATACATTTTTTTATGTTTCTGTGGGTGAGTGGAAATGCCAAGAAGCGACTGTGTCAGGGCTGGCCAGTGGCCTGGTAAATTGACCTTTCATTTGGAGGTGGAAAGGCTTGTTGACATTTGCTGTTCTGCTGTCTTGGTGGACTTTAGGTGGGGAACAAGGAGGGAGTGGATGGTCAGCTGGGAGACTGAGTTCAGTTAGTTTTCCCCCAAGAGAAGGTTCATGGAATCATTATAGCCTCACTTTTGGATGTATAAACTGAGGCTGAGGGAATTTAAGAAACATGCTGAAATTTACTCAGTTCATTGAAGAAGCTACCATGCACACCGGTTCTGTCACCCTCTTGAGACCTGTGCTTATTCCTCTACACTAGTGTTCTCAGCCTCTTTGACTGAACATGGAGACACTTGAACATCAAAGGATCACACAGATACTGATTGGAGAGTGATAGTTTTAGTGTCTTTCGATTGAGAAATAATGAGAAAGAGGTGTTAAATGTTATGAATTTGATTATTAAGACCATCTACATATGCTTGAAAAATGTATGCTATTTATCCAGCTAGATAAAATTCTAGCATTGGTCTTGGTAGCACACCTCTGATTCCTGGACTTCTTGGAATAAGTTCACAGCTCTCATGGTCCAGGGCCTGCCATGGGCGCCTACCCAGTGCTGCTTCCAATTTCAGGGGTGTTTTAATGTCTGGCCTCACCTGTAGACAATTTGGAAGTTTACACAAAAGTCATTCCTTCCCCATACTTGTCATGCTTGTGCAATCTCATGCCTCCTTCTTTCTCCCTAATTGATTGATAGTAAAATCCTTAAGACTACAAAGGTTTGGGAATTCTGGTCCTTTTTTTTTTTTTTTTTTAAGATTTTATTTATTTATTTGACAGAGATAGAGACAGCCAGCGAAAGAGGGAACACAAGCAGGGGGAGTGGGAGAGGAAAAAGCAGGCTCATAGTGGAGGAGACTGATGTGGGGCTCGATCCCGTAATGCCGGGATCACGCCCTGAGCCGAAGGCAGACGCTTAACCTCTGTGCCACCCAGGCGCCCCTGGGAATTCTGGTCCTTCATCTCATTTGTAGTCAGTCATGGAGTTAGTGGTAGAAGAAACAGAAGGGAGAAAGTGAGTAGTGACAGCTACTAGGGATGGGAGAGCAGGCTGGGTCCGTGTTGCTAGTGGTCAGCAAAGACAAGGGCTGAACAGGGGGAGCCCCTGGGGCCTGGCTATGGATCTCTGCGGAATTCCCTGATTGTGAGCTTCCAGCAAGGAAAGTGTATCATGAGGATGTAACTGAGGTTTTAAAAATACACAAATAAGACGTGTTTAGTGTAAAAAAAAAAAGTTTTTTTGTTAAAAAGATAAGCCAAAAAAGAAAATAAGAAACACATGTTTTTTTCATCTATTAATGTGTTAGAATTTATTCTTTCGGAATTTTTATGTGTCTGTATGCTTATAAAATATGTGCATCCAGGGATTGTATTATACTCTTTTGAGACCTCAGTGTTTTTTCACCCAAGAATATAACAATGTCTTCCCTTTAGAAAGGATATGAAAATAAAGAAATGCTTATTAAATTGATAGTTTTCCAATCAAGGAGTGTGACTGCATGATAAGAAATCTAACTTTTAAACAGAAATTATTAATACATTAGAAATTTAGTATCTGGCAGAATGTTCAGAATTGCCTGTAGGTGTATACCTTTATTGTAGGAATAGACACTCTTTCATATGGTCATGGGTAGAGTGGCATCTTTTGAAGTATGCACCCCCCCCCCGCCTTTTAGGATATTCTATTCACATAACTATTTTGGAGCATCACATGTAACACTAACAATAGTGTCTGCAGTCCCTGAAGTCACATACTGCCTCTTCTTTTTCCCGGGCCTTTGCACATGCTGCAGAACACCCATCTACACCTTGTCCTCTCCACCCTCCCCCATCTCAACCCTGGGAGGCCTTTGTTGTTGGATCTTTGCTAAGCCAAATTCCCCTTTGAGGATCTTTTCTTGGCATCCCTTTCCCTATATTATTCTTATAGGTATTGCTAAAGCCATGTTGTCACATTGTATTGTTAGCACCTGTTCACTTGATCATCTGTCTGACCTTGAGCTCCTTGGAAGCACGGTCTGTCCTATTCATTGCAGTTTCCCCAGCCTCTAGCTACCTGCTCAGTAGTACAATATGTTTTTTGAATAAGTAGATATTGATTCAATTATTAAACGAATGTTAAAAGGTCTTCTGGCAGGTGAGAAGCAATTTCCTAACTAAATGGTCGGGTGTAGAGATAGTCAAATACTTCAAAAAGCCCCAAATCTGGTAATGTCACTTGGAATAGAGTTTCTTAAGAATCCACAAGCTGCATAGTCAAGTTATAAGCCCTGTGGCATGCTCAAATGCTTTTAGGGAACAGAAAGATAATGCAGTTGCTTAACATTATGAGAGAGTTAATGGGGACTATGACACACTGGAGAGTTTGGACTATAAAAGTATTTAATTCGGTTTAAAAAATCAATAACACTTTGGTGATCAAGCAGATTTTCTGGGGACCTTTGTCCACCTGGGCTCCCAGTGTTTAATTCCTTGCTCATGGGATGCCATGGAGAGAGGCAATCTACTTGATTGCTAAAGTGCATTTGTTTTGACTTTCTTCGAAAGGAGAAGTGTATGTGGGTGCAGGAATGGGGGCATTGAGGGTGGTGAAGTAGAAAAAGATCATCTCAAAAAGATTAATCAATTTTCATTGTGAAAGAATTACGTGCTCATTCTAGAAATCTTGAAATATGCAATTATTTTGAAACCATCAAGTGCTTCTTAAGATGTCATAATGAAAAGAATGATCATTTTTAAAAATCAGAAATTAGCATGTTCCTCTTGGCAATAGGGACTTGCTTTCCATAATTTTATACTGTATCAATTATTATCCAAAATAATGATTTAAAAAAAAAAAGTCTTTTCCTTTGATCCCCTGGGAACCTGCGTTGGAAGCTGGGGTGCCTGGTGGAAGGGAGTGTGAAGGAAGCCAAATGAGTGAGTGAGGTCTGAGCTTTCCCATCCTTTTGTAAATTATAGCTGCTCTGGTTCTTTTCTGTACAAATTTTTTTTGAAAAAGATTTCATTGTTAGATGAATTTAAAAACCACTGACTTAAAATCACCACCAATTTAACATAAATATAACTTTATTGAAACTTACATAGTAAAATATTTAAACTCCATTTATTTCATGGATTAAGATAATACTCTTAATCCTATTTATTGGGCATAGTCTCTCTGCTGTGCCTTTTGCCTCCCTTACATCCTATGTTTGCAACAAAGACAAGTAGGTATTTTGTCAGCTATTTTACATTTTATAGCTTAAGAAACTGAGGCTTGGGTAATTTCAATAGCTTACAGTTAGTAAGAAGCAGAGTAGGGATACATTGCAGTGTGTGTCGGTGTTTATGTAAGGTTAAGGGGCATTGGTTGAACTGGCATGACTAGGATAGTTGGGAATGTTTGGGGTTGGGGAGGGATTGCTTAGTGGGATGCCCGCCAGGGGCCGCACTGAAAATTCCACTGGCTGGCAAGGGAAATGCCTGAGCCCAGTGCTAAGCATTAATAGTGAGAAAATTATGTACGTTGGCTGTGGAAGCCTTACACAAATATTGGGCTGACCCATTTAAATTCCCCATCATTTCTCTCGGCAGCATTTTGAAAAATACATGTAAGAGAACATTTATCAGTCCTAAAAATATTTTGTAATTCTCTGCACAGATTTGCTTTTGGATAGACGGTGCTGTAGTAGATAAATCTTGCTTTAAGACAGCTGCCACTGACTTAGTATGAAATTGTTAAGTTATTCGCATGGCATCTTACTCTTTTTCACTCTCTGCATTTTTGAAATCCCATTTTCCATGTACCCCCAGGGAAGACTAATACGAATATGCTTTTATTAATAAGGCTTGTCACTCCTATTTTATTGGGACATAATTTAGGTTTTCTGTCCAGTTGCCTCACTTAAATGCTAGACACTTCAACCCAGCGTATCAAACAACCCATCACTTCCTTGTTAAAAGAAGCTTCTCTTCCCAGCCTTTCCCTCCTGTCACATCATTTGAGCCACTCAGGAGGAATCCGTCTCAGGTTTCATGTATACCACCTTCTTCTTCATTTCTTTCGAAGCTTCATTGGCTCTTTCTTTGAAATCATCGTGGGCATCTTCATCCCCCACAGGTGTCAACATTTGGTCCGGGTCCTGATCACCTTGACTTGGGTCAGTCACTTTAACCCAGTGTTTTAAAATTCTTGACTAACAGCTTCTCACCCATCCAGCTCATTGATAACCTGAACTCTTTCAGCATGAATTTCACCATAGCATTTTTCTGCTCAGAAGCCTTCACACGAGACCATGGTTTCCTCCATATCAAATCGAAACCCCCATCCTTGGCTTTCTAGATCCACCTTCCCCATCCAGTTGTTTGTACTTCTCAGGCTACCACTGCCCGTTTATTGACCTGGTCTCTCCGTTCAACAGCAGTTTGTATTTTGTGCAATAAGCATCCACAGCCGCTCAAGGTTTATTGATTGGTAGTTTCTGTGTCACATAATGTGCGTGGTTTGGATATCGAGATCATGATTTTTATTATCACAAATGCCAGTTCATTTAATCTTTTCTTTGACCACAAGTGGCATCTCTGTGAAACTTTATGATGTATTTATGCTCAAGAAGAGGATAGAGTAAGATCATGAGTAGGACAAATTGAGAATGAGAAGACAGTGAAATCTGAGGAGGTTGGGGTGAGAATATAAATAGACTGTTCCCAGTCCATTATAGAATAACGACGACAACAAGTTTTGGTTGTAGTTCATTTGCGTATCAGTGACATCCCAGTTTATGGCTGATACCTTCTTGGTATTAACAGAGGATGGCAAAGCACAACGTTAAATTTAAAAGGGAATCATCCACTTAAACCTTTATGCACTCAGATGAATTTTCCCTGTACAGAAATGAGTGGAAAGCTAGCTGCTGACTTTCCCCAAGATGTTTTCTTTCTGAACATTTTGAAATATAGATTGAAAAGATCTTACTGATGGCCTGAAAGTGTTCTTAGGATTTCTCAACCAACTCAGAAGTGTTGTAGCTATTTGGGTTTTCATCATTGTTTTGTCTAAAAAAACAGGTACAGGTTGTTATCCAAGAATCACTTATAGAATATTTACTGTATACAAAGTATAGAATGGAGCCAGAGACTAATGTAACTACTTTACATTTGTTAGGCTTTCACATCTATGAAGAAAAAGTTCAGACAAAATTGGAAAACAAACAAAAATGCTATTAAGGACAGAGCTGTGTAAAAGAGAAAATGTAAGTCAAATAAAAAAAAGTCACAAAAAATCAATATTCTGTTTAAAGGCGAGAATTCTGGTTCCTAGTGGAGTGCCTAGAATATAGTATATATCTCCTACTATTTCTTAAATGAGAGTAATATTTCTCTTACATTATGGGATAGCATTTCCCAAACTGTTTAATTAGGTGTTAGGTAGGTGGCCAAATATGTCTGGGAACTGCTTAAACAATATTAAACATTTCTAATGGTTGGCTTTTTGGAGCTTTTTATATATTAGTGTACATTATGCATATCCAGAAGGTGAATGAAGTATTCAGGGTTTCTCAGACTTATTTGATTACAGATCTGGAACATCTTGAGAAAGTTGTTTTGTGGAAAACGCTTTGGCAAACTCTGAGTCTTACTCATTAAAAAGAGTTTTTGAGTAAACAGCAGGATAGTTGAAATAGAAGTTGCCGATTCACAGTTGAGCCCTGAAGAATTTACTTTCATTAATTTGTAGAGAACTCGCTTTATGACCAGGAAAGCTTCGGCTAAAGGCATTTGGCATTTCGCTCCACTGACTTTTCTACGCGAGGATTTATTTCTCTGGGTCTCTCACTTTGTCATCAGTTGTGTTGAATCCATTTAGGATAAGAGCTTTCAGCTATTCTTCATCAGAGCCTTGAAGTTAAGCAGGGCCCACTTGGTACAGGATTAGAAGGCAGCCTCATAAGGAAGTGTTAGAGCGAGATGATGATTTTGTGTAGCAGAAGGACTCGTCGTGCCCTCTTAAATTCTGTCACTGTGACTGCAGTCGAGTTTCTTCGTGAGCAATCTTTGATGGAGCAGATACTTTTGGAGAACTTTGTGGTGAGGGAAATACGGAATTTAGCTACATGTTTCATTTTTTTGTTAAATTACATCTGGAAATCAATGAGGGTATTTATTCTACATTTATTTCTCTTCCAGTGGCCAAATGAGAAATTTACTGGAGGAGTTTTAAAATACTCAGAATTTTTCCAACGTGAGTCAGGAAGCAAACTATCTCTTTAATTTTTTTAGGCAGTGTCAGTCATTACACTTTAGGAAACCACATGCTACTTTTGGTAACACACGACTGGAGAATGAAGCTGGTGCTTTCAAGTGCAGTCCTGCGGACACAGTCAGGTATATATTGAAAATGACTCCTGGTAACAGCAGACCTGTTCCTATATGAACACTCCATAGCTTTTGTGGTTCAGGGAATCCACATACTGAAAATAGTAAATTCCAGGTTTTTCATTTTGAAATCAGTGTGCAAAATCTTGAGTGAGTGAATTCACGATTGTGATGATTCGTTTGTCAGTGTGTATCTGATCTTCGTAAGAACAAAGTTGTAGGTACTGGTATGTGGAAGACCTAACCAGAAGCTAAAGATCTTCATGGGTAAAAGCTGATGCAGTCACCATTTCTTATTAAAATGCACCCCAGCTAAATATGCAAGAAAAAAAAAAAAAGGCCCTCCAGCTGCAAAGCAGTCATTACTTTATTATCACTGCAGAATTTGATATGATTTCTCTAGTGAATGGTCAGATTCATTTTTAGTTAACTGAGAAAAAGTTTGAATAATTCACTGTGAGCCAAATTCTCTCCTGTTTCTTTTTGGAGCAGTCCATCCTTATGGGAAAACCAGCTTAGAATGGTGACTTAAGTGAGTTTCAATTAAAAAGAGAATTGCATAGTCTTGGCTGAATTTGACGCCCAAATGATGAAATTTGGAGCAAGAAAGATTTTAAACTTAGTTCTTAAAAAAGCATACTAGTTTGGGGGCCAGTTGGTTAACTGTCTGACTCTTGGTTTCGGCTCAGGTCATGATCTCATGGGTCGATTGATGGAGCCCTGCATGGGGCTCCGCACTCAGCAGGGAGTCTGCTTGAAGATTCTCTCCCTCTGGTCTTCCCCCCCACTTGTACAGTGTGCATGCACGTGCTCACTCGCTTTCAAATAAATAAATAAATCTTTTAAAAAATGAAATCATACTAGTTTGATTTTCTTTTTTAAATGAGTTGTAATTGACATATAACATCATATTTGTTTCAGATGTACAATATAATTTGGTATTTGTATATATTGTGAAATGATCACCACAATAAGTAATTAAGATCTGTCACCACACATAGTTACAAACATCTTGTTTTTCTTGTGACGAGGACTTTGATGATCTACTCTCTTCACAACTATCAAATATGCAGTACGGTACTATTAACTATAATCCCCACGTTGTACCTTATAGCCTCATGACTTAATTGTAACTGGAAGTTTGTACCTTCTGATTCCCTTCACCCATTTCTCTTACCCCCCCAGTGTGATTTAATGTGAACTTTCTGTGTTGACTTCCTGTGTCATTAATGTAGAATTTCCAGTGTCCTCAATTCTCGATGTCCAACATGCACAAAATCCTTTCCAGCTGTAGGTAATTGGCAGGAAAAATCCACTTAGGGCAGAAGTTTCGTGGAAGGTTTTTAAAAGCAGAAATGTGACATTTCCAGTCTTTGGGGTACATTCTGTGAAATGTTACATCTCAGATGCACTTTTAAAGATTTTATTTATTTGACAGAGATAGAGACAGCCAGCGAGAGAGGGAACACAAGCAGGGGGAGTGGGAGAGAAAGAAGCAGGCTCATAGCAGAGTAGCCTGATGTGGGGCTCGATCCCATAACGCTGGGATCACGCCCTGAGCCGAAGGCAGACGCTTAACCGCTGTGCCACCCAGGCGCCCCATCAGATGCACTTTTAGATGAAAATACAGGTGCTTCCCACTACACACCTATTAGAATGGCCAAAATCCAGAACCTTGAGAACACCAGATGTTGGCGAGGACGTGGAGCAACAGGAGCTCTGATTCATTGCTGGTGGGAGTGCAAAATGGTACAGCCACTTAGAAGACAGTTTGGCAGTTTCTTACAAAACTAAACATACTCTTGCCATGCTGTACAGCAATCACACTCCTCTGTATTCACCCAAAGAAGTTGAAAACTTAGGTTTACACAAAACCTGCACATGGATGTTTATAGCAGCTTTATTCAAAGCTGCCCAAACCTGGAAGCAACCAAGATGTCTTTCCCTTAGTGAATGGATAAGTCATCGGTGATATATACAGACAATGGAATATTATTCAGCACTAAAAAGGATATGCTATCAAGCCTTGAAAAGACATGGGGGGAGGAATTCCTGTGACTGACTGAACAAGACCAATCTCAAAGGCTATAGACTGTATGATTCCAACTATACGACACTTTGGAAAAGGCAAAAGTATGGAGACAGGGACAAGATAGGTGGTTGCTGGGGGTTACGGGAAAGGAAGGAATGAATAGGTGGAACAGAGGACTTTAGGGCAGTGAAGCTATTCTGTATGGTACTATAATGGTGCGTACTCGTCATTCTCCATTTTTACAGATTCACAGAATGTGCAACACCAAGAGTGACTCTTGGTGATACGGACTCTTGGTGATAATGATGTGTTTCTGTGGGTCCATCATCAGTAATAAGTGTACCACTCTGATGGGGCATGTTGATCATGGGACAGGCTCTGCACATGTGGAATAGAGGGTATATGGGAAATCTCTGTACATTCTGCTCAATTTTGGTGTGATCTCCAAACTACTCTAAAAATTAAAGTCTATTAAAAAAACAGCCAGACAAGAAAGGCAGGTGCTTGCCCAGACTTTTTCAACTTCTAAATAAGGACTCTTTTCTATAGAAGTTTGAGAATTTCTTTTTTACATTACACAGGCATATAAATTTGAATTAGGAAAATATAAAATCAGCTATTAATTTTTATTAAATAAAAGTGCCTTGGCACAAAACTGAAACAAATAGCCTGTATACCTATGTACCTAATTCCATAGAATAAAATCACCATTTTTTTTTAAGATTTTATTTATTTATTTGACAGAGAGACAGCCAGTGAGAGAGGGAACACAAGCAAGGGGG
>NC_048220.1:111404506-111456505 GCF_002007445.2 Ailuropoda melanoleuca | reverse complement strand
ATCCCATAATGCCAGGATCACGCCCTGAGCCGAAGGCAGACGCTTAACCACTGTGCCACCCAGGTGCCCCAGAAAATCACCATTTTAAATTGGATTTTCCATCGGTGTTTTCCAAATATAGATTATAAAACTATACTAAACAAGAGTTTTTCAAGAAATACTAATAATTATTACAGAAATTCTGTGCCTGCTGATTTTTTTAGTCCCCATAGAAATAACATAACGCCAGTGCACTTCTTAAATTAAATCAGGTAGTTGTTGCTCTCAGATACTTCTGTGGCTGAATGCTGAGCTTGAACACAAAAAATTTGAAATGTGTATGCTGTTGTGTCTTGCACACATGATGCATGCATGCACACACTGGCACATGCATACCTGCAAAACATTGACATTGCGATGCATTTTAAGTTTTCTTCCTAAGCATGCAAAGATAACCTCCTAAACTACATTTGCAGACATGAGGAAAATAATAATATACCTAATTCTTTCTCCCTAACTACCCACCCCTCCCCCCCAACATGCACAGACCATGCACAGACACACAGTGCTCAAAGACAGGAAGTATTGACAATTAAATTACACTGGAAAATTCTTGTGGGCCAGAGGAGTAGGCAGATGAGGGACAACTTATAGGTGGAAAAATGTCTGATTATGGCTTTTAGAACCACCACAGACAGACATAAAATTCTTGTAAGTCCAAGTTTAAGTTGGATTGTGTTCACAGATTAATTGTAGTCTAAGTATTTTTCAGGGTTTATGAAAATGCATTTTATATTTTCCAAAGGAAATTTTTCCAGTGTTGGTTGAGTTATAAGATTATTTTAAAAATTATTTGTGACCCATAACATTACAGTGTAGTATAACAGAATGGACAGATTGATTTGGTTTCTTTTTAAATAACCAGTCAAATGGCTTAACCTCTTTGAAAAGTCTTTATCATCTCTGAAATGGCAACAATATTGCAAGGTTTTTAGGATTGAACTTGATAATGTGCTTGGAAGGAGACCCTGAAGACCACTCTCAGGCTCGGTGGTGTGCTAGAAGGAATCACAGGACTCAGATAGCTGTGATACTTTGAATCCTGTGATAGTTTATTATAGCAAAAGGGTACAGAATAACATCAGCAATGGGCACAGGCTCATTGGGCAAAAGTCCAGGAGAAATCAGACACAAGTTTGCAAGTGTCGTATCAGTAGAGTCATATGGACACAATTTTTGCAGCAATGAAGTGTGACAACACAGGCAAAGTGTTGCCAACCAGGGAAGCCTACCTAAGCCTCAGTGTCCAGGGTTTTTATTAGGGATCAATCACGAAGGCATGCTGCACCTTTACAACTGACCTCGGCTCTTCAGACTCCAGCCTCCCAGAGCAAAACCACGTGTTCACCATACATCACACTTGTTAGCATAAACTGTCTGAGCACACTGGTATTGCATGGCCTAAGACTTAGGGCATACAAAAACACTCCTATCATGCAGAATATTCCAAGGGCTCAGAGCTCATTTCCTGGGAACTGGTCCAGAGCCAGTCTTGAGCACAGACCTTTCTTGGGAATATGCAGGGTTTGAGCAACCAAGGCCCGCATTAACCCTTCCCTGCACATATGCTGATGGTATCCAGCTCAGGACCTGACAAAGAAGGCAGCATCTGACGTCATTATTCACAGCACTAGCCCAATTCCAGTTCCTGCAATCGGGACCTCATAAACAGGCAGAGTAAGGAAAAAAACAAAAACCAAAAAACAACTGTTCCCCTTTTTTGGTAGGACAGGTGCTTTGTCTGGTTTGGAAATATAAAATTTCTCCATTTCTCCAGTATCATTGAATAACAATTTCTAATAAAAATTACATTGTATGTACATGAAAGTTAAAAAAAAATGGCAATAGCATGTGTTTGTTTAAGTAATTGCATGCTATTTTTTTCCAAAAAATAGCAAAGTGTATGTTCGTTCATGTAATTGCATCCTGGGTTTTTTGTTTTTGTTTTTTTTCAGTGTTACAAAGTCCAAGTCTAAACTGATCAGTTTTGGAATCTGAAGAGTGTCCGGACTCACTTTTGGCCATCATCTGGTCACCATAGCACTCAGTGATAATGCTTTTCCTCTCCACTGGTCTGGGTTCCTGATCTTCACCCGTAATTTTAGAATAATTAGGATATTTTATTAGTTTGAGATTGTCTAGGTTTTTGTTTATATTCCTTATTTGCTTACCCTTGTATTTTGTCCCCTCTCCTTAACTGAGCTGTGTAATATTTGGAAACGCAGTGGAAGTGTGTTGTGGGGCCACCACAGGAGCCCCCTTCTGTGCAGCTCCCTCCCCTGGTCCCAGCCTCCCTGATCTTGAGGAAGTCTGGGTATTTTCTTATACCCCTGGCAGTGTCTGCTGACTTTTTTTGCGTGGTCAGACATGTCATAACCTTCTCTGTAGGGAAGAAACTTTTTCTGTTGTTGTTGCTGTTGTTGCTCTTCTAGGAAAAAAATGTAACTTCAGCACTGCGTCCCAGCTTCGCCGGAGAGGCAAATGGTAGCTCAAGTGCCCGGGCCCAGGGTAACCATGAAATGAGGTGAGCTAGTCTGTTGAGGGCTGAGCTCGTGCTCTGGAACTTTCGCTGACACTGGCAGATAAATGTCATAACTTCCTCCTGCACAGCAGTTAGCTAAGAAGTTTCTTTTGAGACGTATATGTTTGTATACATAAGTAAAAAAAACATGAATTTTGTAATCATGAAATAACGGAACAAAGGCTCACTGAACAACTAATACAAGATCGGTAAATCTCAGTTCTTGTGCCTAAATTACCGTCACATTTTTGTCCCAAGCAGATTTCTCATTTTCTCCTTGGAAAAGATAGAGAAGAAGCTATTGGGAGGAAAAGGTGGCTGGAACAAGTTTATACACGTGGAGAGTCTGGATTGCCTCAACATTTACATTTTTTAATTAAGCTATCTGGTTGATAATTTAAATTAATTTTAAGCAGTGTTGCAAAGGGAAAACTCTCCCGATTCTGCGTAAGAAGGTATTTGGAGACTGGGTATTTACCATAGGCTTGCCACTTCTGCCTTCTTCCTTACCCTGGATCTGTGCCCTTTACTCTACTTTCGATCGCTCCCTGCCCTCCACTTCTCACACCCTACCTGTTCTCTGTAAACTTCCGGTGTTTTATCTTGTTTCCCAGCAACTCTCAGGGCTGTTGGAGTTGCTACAACAAGCGAGGTGGGAAACACAAGGGTGGATGAGCATAGATTTGTAAACCCTCTGTGCTCATATTGTTCCCCCATTCAGTCTATGTCTGTCTGTCTGTCTGTCTGTCTCCGTGCAAGTCTGTTTATGATTTTTTGTGGAGAAACTATTATTACAGTTAAAACTGGGGGAGATCAATTATTTTTAAGGAAATACCACCTGGCAGATAAATGAATTGATTTTCCCCAGCCCTCCCCCCCCCAAATTTGCTTAAGTGCATTGATTCCATACATTCAGTAAAGAAAAACATCATTGTCTCATAAGGCACGCTTCATTTGGGGCTCCTGGGTGGCACAGTCGGTTAAGTGTCAGACTCCTGGTTTCGGCTTAGGTCCTGATCTCAGGGTTGTGAGATTGAGCCCTGCCTGGGGCTCCACGCTCAGTGGGAAGTCTACTTGGGCTGCTCTCTTTCCTTCTCCCTCTGCCCCTTCCCCCCTGCACAGGCTCACATGAGTTCATGCCCTCTATCTTAAATAAACAGAACTTTAAAGAAAAAAAAAAGTATGCTTCACTTTCATGTGCCTTCCCTATGCCAGAAACTCAGGCTGCCCTGCTTTTAAGGGTTAGCCTCTCAGTAATGTGTTAAGAGGACAGAATTATAAAATCAGATTTAAATAAAAAAACTAAAATCTTGGTATGTTTGGCACAGGTCCATTAGCCCTGTATATGTTGTTACAACCTAAGGACATTCCTCGTTTTCATAAAAACAGTCTATTCCATTTAAACAAACAAGCAAAAATTATCTTTGATACCCTACTTGAAAAGGTGTGTGAATACCTTAAGTGTATTAAAAATTTTGCAGATGGTTGAAATTTTATAAAATGCTGAGTTTTATCTTTTTTCATGAATTTAAAAGATAGACCTTGTTTTCCTAATAATTAATTTTCATAGATAATTTCCCTAATAATAGGACATAACTGAGGTTTAGTTCCAACTAAGAAGAATATGTATTACCATAAGTATAATAGAAGAATCATAACTTTATCTGATCCCTTTAGAAAATATTATTCTTAAAATCTTAGAAGACAAGAATTTAATATCTCTTAACTGTTTCTTGTTTTATTAAAAAAATTGTTTCAGTAAAATACAGTTGAGCAATTGAAATTTGTTTTCCCAATATCTACAGGTTTTGTGGGGTTTTGTTTTTTGTGTTTTTTTGGCTTAAAATTAAGTGTGTTTGGCTCTGAATCCAGTTCTTCCATTCTTGAGGGTCTGTTGGTCACTGATCTCTGAGGCAAAAGTCATTTAATCATGCTGTTCGTGGACACTGATTCTTAAACATCTTTTATTTCTTGTCTATGTTAAATGAGAGGGATTAGCTTTGGGAAGCTGGAAAAAGGTGATGGTGAACATTGCTCGTTGATAGTCTGCAGTAGGAAGTTTACAGATTCATCATTCTTACAGCTTCAGATTGTCTTAAGAGCTTCCTATACAATTTAATTCCAGTTTCAACTAGCTGGGAAGCACTTAGCCCAAAATGAAAGTCTTTGATTTTAAGTTGTAGAGGAGACTCAAGAATGGAAACAGAAGTTTCTTTCAACCTGAAGTTCTTTGGTGTCTTTGAGGAGAAGGCCTGAGTGAAAAAGCAAACTATTTAGTTTGGTCATTAAGGGTGAACTAATTAATGAATTCAGTGGTTACTCTGCCTGGTTAAGGAACCTTCCAATTTTGAATCCCTCCCTTCTCTGTCCTGTCTCTCCGCGCTCCATTCTTCTTTCCACTTTGCTTGTAATATGATGTGATTGGAAACCAAATAACCAAGCTTGTTAGAATCATGTCTGAAATGGGACAGGCTTTGTCTAGGGACTCCAGAGGGAATGTAAGGACATGACCTTGTGACATATTTTGGTGGTTTAAAACCTTTTTGTATGTTTTGCTTTCTTCTCTGCTTCATTTTATGGTTATTGTAATTTCTCATCCTCTGATTAAGTGGTTTGGCTCACAGAGCAGTATAAATGTTGCTCGTAGTACCATTTGTCAGAGTGGCAAATGGCAACATATTGATGATGGGATACTGCTGTTTGGTCAAGGCAATGCCGTTAGAAGCTGGTTTCCCAGTGCGTCCTCCACTTCTGTTGAGTGGAGAAACCTGGATCTGAGGTGAGCCTAATGGAATACACACCGGGGTGGGGCTTGCATTTGATGACACTTCCTTTGCTTATAAATTGTTCCTTGCCTTTGAATACGAATAGCAAAGGTTACCACCAAGAAAATGAAAGTAACATTTGCTAAGCTAAATTTTAATGAAATCATTTTGGCTTATTTATATCCACTTAACATTTTCAGTTCATATGTTAATATTAATCCTACTTACTGGAGAGAAAGTACAGAAAATGTTATTCAATATGATAACCACCTTGTTACTGCAGAAATGTAGAAGTTTGACATTTTAAATATCACACGTTTTAAGTGAGAAAAAATTGCCAGTGTCCCATAGCACAGAGAGATAAATCTGTGCTTGCTTGTGTCCCTTTAATCTTCCCCTTATAAAATTAAGCCTAGAGGCCTTATACTATTTTACATTTTCAAAATTAGGTCACATAAATGTTGTGTCAGACTTCCAATTCATAAGTAGTATCCTCCATGAATAGGATGATAGGGTACATTTATATCCTAATTGCTTAACCGTGGACCAGAGAGGAACGTAGAATAATAATGGTGTTTTCAAATGTTAGTAAACGGTTTTTCTGTGATCTCATATACAAGTGTGATGGCTTTTTTCCCCTCCCCTGAGCTAATATTAGAACATATGGTCTGATAAGTGTGACTACATTTGGGGAGGGCAGGATAGAAATCAGGATTGACCTGGAAAAGACTTGGTCCCAGTATTTATGGATTAGGAGGGGGAGGGGCTGAAGAGGCAGGGATCAGTAGGGAGCACGGGTTAGCAGCACAACTCGGGGGTCCTAGGGATTTTTCCTGAAAAGATTGAGGAGAGGTCTTGAGGTCGCTGCCTCAGGAGCTCAGATTCATAGCTATCCACATAGGAAATGATTTACATACCCTGTTCCTAGCTGGAGGGTGAATGCCTTATTTACTTGGAGAAAGATTTTTTGACTCCTCTGTAGATTCCATCAATTTCAGATATAATGTAAATACATTTTTCCTTTGGCTATTTTACAAGGACATTGAGGATTAATTGTATTTAAAAGAAAGTAGCTCTTGAACTCTGTATTGAACTCCCAGGAGAGGAGGAGCTGTTTATCACTTTCTCATCATTCATTCTTTATTCATTCATTCAACAAATATTTGCTGAATACCAATTATACTACTATACCAGGTGCTCTAAATGGGAATACAAAGATGAATGATTAGGGTGACTTCTGCCCTCATTATATTGTGTGTTCATATTTTATTTTAAAAATTCCCGTTATCAGATGAGTAACTGTGCAGCGATACAGTATTGCCAATCTCAGCATTAGATGGTCTTTGACTAACATCACTGACACATATTTTTACTTTGTAAATTCATTTTTCCTTTCTAATTTTAGAACAACTCTTAAATTCTACTATAAAAGGTGCACAACGTAACTTCATGTTTTTTCCTAAACCATAATCAGTGTCAAATGAACTACTTTTTCTTATTAAAAAAATAAATCACAAGTAAGAATAGCAAACCAAAATAAACTCCCTACACATTACTTCTTCCATTTAAGATACATTGATCTTATCTTAGATGACACATCAAGAGTCGTTTTAACCCCATATCATTACTTGTGAAAATATTACTCACTAGAAGTTTTAAAAAAAGAGCCTCTAATATTTATATTCTCTAATTAGCTTTAAGGAAGCATATATTAATCCACAGTTTGAATTAAAACATGTCAATTATCAGGGACATGAATTTAAGACCTTTCCACTGACCACTGATAGGATGTTCTAGTACAAGAATGCATGCTGTTTTCTGAAGGGGCTGGTGAAGCTTTCCTAGCTTAGGTGACTTTTCAGCTGGTTGGTTCTTGGAAGTTCACTGAATAATGAGTGAACAGTTTTACTACCAGCCTGAAAGGTTCATCTTCAATTTTAATCAGAGCAAGTGAAAGTAAATGAATTAATAATGTGTGCCTGATTCTCTCCTTTGGTTTTGAAAGGAAGTAAAGACTCTGCCTCCTAAATTAGGATAGAAAGGAGGAGGCTTTTTCTCTGTGATTATTTCTCAATTTGAGTTTGTGTTTTTGAAAAAGGAAAATAATAGTGCTGGTATCAGTAGCCTTTGTCACTGCCAAATAACGTGGATATGTCGATGTTTTGGACTGGTTATATAAAACGATAGTTAAGCACATAGTCTCAGATGACAATCCATAAAGATGCAAGAATGCTGAGCATGGAAATTGTGGGTTGAAAAATGCTAGATTGAGAATAATAACAAGTGATAACTAAAGTTATATATATATATTCATATATTCTATTTCTCTTCAATTTACATAATGTCATAAAAATGATAAAGTGCTTGAGTGTAGTCTTGACAGAGAACCAGCATCCAGCTTCTGCTTAAATAGCGTGAGCCTGTCAGAAACCTTATGACAATATTTAAAGATGACCTAATGTTATTTGTGAATCGGTGTCAGGATTGACTTCTAGAAGTCATTTTACTTCATCTTTACAGCATGGACTTTTAAAAATGATTATATCTGTATGGCTACTTTGAAATCCAGGAGTTGAGTGTCACAAATGGTGACTATTTCTCTTCCTGCCTCCTGTCCCTTCCTCAGAAGCAGGGCGTGGGATGAGATCTCTTTGTAGGTGGTGTGCTTGCTGGTCAGTCAGGGGACGAGTGGTTCCGTGGCACTTCCATCCAGAGAAGATCAAATCTTAGCATTTCTGTTGCTTCAGCTGTTCCATTTATGGCAGTTGCTCTAGACTAGTCATCTATGTGCTCCTTTTTCAGAAATGCAGATTTTATGATATTCTTAATCATTCTCTTTGCATTTAGTTTAAACATGTTTTTAGTTGATTAGAGAATGGGGATAAGCAAGCCAGGATTTCTGGAATGCACAGCACTTTTGCAGAGAACCATAGGAGAGCTGTGTGTCTCGAAATCTGTGTATGTCAGATGCCTTTATTTGTTAATGACAGAATACTCAGATTGGCTTAAATAAAAAAGGATTTTCTTGTTTATTGAGCTCTAGATTGGGCGGTAAATTGGGTTTCCTGATTGATTGGTTTAGGGCTTAACAACGTCTTCAACAACTTGGTTTCCTTCCAAAGGTCAACTCTTGCCGTGCATGTCAGCAAGGACCCCTTTCTCGGGATTGCAAGACAGCTGCAGACCACGCTGGTGCTTTTTCCTCATCCTTATCCAGAGAGGGGAAATGCTTTCAAAAGCTGATTATTTTAGGCCTAAATTCCATTCCCATTGCTAGAGTTAGGGGTAAAATTAGCTGTCCCCAAATTAGCTACCCTGAGGAAGATATGATATAGTGATGAATAATAGGGACATTTCTAAGAAAAGGGAATAGATGTTGATGTGACAAACCCAAAGTCTATGAGAGAGAGAGAGCGTGCTTTTCCACTTTTTTTTTCACAGTTTCTTATTCTGTTTGGCCTTGGAAAATCTAGGGAGCGGTTGGACTTATCTTAAGCAAGTAAGTGTACCGTGCTATGTGAGAATAGGTTAGTCTGACACATACAACATCTGCAACACAAACAAAGTACACTCCTGGGTTTGACTTCTGCAACCAATATCAGTATTTTGCCATGAACCTAAAAAATCCCTGGTGAACATGCATTATGTAAGAAGAGGTTTCACAGGAGAGATTTACTAGGAGATAGATCAGAGTATGTCACCCCATTCCCGTGCAGATGGTAGAGATGATGCGTAAATATTTTAGTGTTTTGGATAATGTTCTACAGTTCACTTAAACTTACTGATGTGAGTTCAAACACACATATGTGACAGAAAGTATGTATTAATACTTTCAACCAATAATGATAGGAATAAAAATCAGATAATTCTTATCTCTATATAAAATGTAATTATGAGAGTTCTCAATTGATATTTATATAACGCCTAGAAGTTAATTCTAGCTTTACTCTTCAAGTACGTACCAAGTAGCATTTAAATTCTTTACTGAAAGAAAACCACTTATATATGATGAGTGACTAAATATGTTTTATTCCTTTTATTATAGCCTTGTTAGTTTAGAAAATTAAGAACATCATAATACATTATTGGTTGAGCTGTGGTCCAAGGCACTTGAACAAGAAAGTGATTGCTTTGGTGCACTTGATCTTGGACAAATATCATCACTTAGAACTGCTTCCGTGTTTGGGCCAAAGGAAGGGCGTAGGGTTTGGGAAGATGTTTAGATATGAATAATTTTTGGGGATGAGTTCTTCTGGGGCTGCTACATTGTTCCTTTGGGCTAAGTTACTCTTTGGCCCTTTGCCCTTCTAGGGAAGACGTTCTTTAGTCCACCAGTTATTGGAAATAATATTTTCTAGGAGCCTGAGTTGCTGGAAACTTTAAGCTGGCTACTCTGTCCTTTTTTCTGCCCTATTCACTCCCATCAGCCATCACAACATTGGGTATTCTTTTTTTTTTTTTTAAAGATTTTATTTATTTATTTGACAGAGATAGAGACAGCTAGCGAGAGAGGGAACACACGCAGGGGGAGTGGGAGAGGAAGAAGCAGGCTCATAGCAGAGGAGCCTGATGTGGGGCTCGATCCCGTAACGCCGGGATCACGCCCTGAGCCGAAGGCAGACGCTTAACCGCTGTGCCACCCAGGCGCCCCAACATTGGGTATTCTTGGTCAAATGGAAGTTTTCTACTTCTGGTGAATACAGCCACCTTATGTTGCAATAACCAAATAATTGTGAAATATGAGCCACTCCTAAGG
This sequence comes from Ailuropoda melanoleuca, assembly GCF_002007445.2. Lineage (NCBI taxonomy): Eukaryota > Metazoa > Chordata > Mammalia > Carnivora > Ursidae > Ailuropoda > Ailuropoda melanoleuca. Next base: position 111,446,424 of record NC_048220.1, on the reverse strand, counting down.
TTTATTTCTCTCTTACTCTCTATATTCATCTTTGGCTGGTGGGGGTTCCATATCATCACTTGGGGAGTCTGACTGAAGAGCTTCCGCCCTGTGTGTGCATCGTCTGGAAACACACACTGCTTATTCTCAGTATCAGGTAAAGAAAGAACCTGGAGAATTCTACATGGGCCTTTCATTACTTCTGCCCAGAAGTGATACACATTGCTTCCTATCACAGATCAGGGCTCACATTAGTCATGTAGACCTGCCCAACTATAAGGGTTACAGTGAAGGGGGAGCAAAAGGAATATTGGTGAGCTTTACTATATCTGCTGTATTTTTCTGTGACCCAGGAAATGTAATTTCTGAATACTTGGCGAGGTTCCCGGGGACTAATTCATCCCTTCACCTCCTACCTCACTTGGTAGAAAGGTCTATTAGACCTAGATAATTCTTAAATGAAGTCTGCGTCTCACCATGCACCTAGATTGCAGGTGTTTTCTCTTGGAAGATTTTTTTGGAAACACGGTCCTTCTAGTCATCGGCTGCTGGTGCAGACACAATAAGGCTCATCAGTCTGTAGTGTTCAGTGGGGGTGGGGCCTTCCCTAAGGTCATCTCAGACGCTCACACCCTTTTGCTTGACAGTTGGGAGCTGGGACCAGCGAATTATGTATGATGGCAAGAAGATAAAAGGATTCTCACTTGATGGCTTCCATTCTTTTTTAAAGAAGATAGAGGAATAGAAATGAAGAAGGTTGGAATAGCCACTGTGAAGAGGTGTGGAGAAGGGAGAAGAGATGCCTGGTGCTTTCTTTTCCATCCTGTGTGAAATCTTTGGCTTTTGTAAAGCTGACTATTTTGCTGTACCACCTTCTTTTCCCTCTTGCTGGTTCATACCGAATACCTGGCCATTCGCCCTCCTTTCCTGAGGACTTTGACACACAGTTCGCGGTTTTCCAATCAGCCCCAAATTCAGCCAGCACATGAGTGACTCCTAAGGATCCACATCTATGACCTACTTGATTTCCACAGGCCTCTTACTTCTTTGACTATCTCAACACTAGTATTTTTACATCCTTGCCGTGTTAACCTCATAGTCACACTCTGGATTTGCTGTCTCCTGGAACTGCTTAAACTCTTGGTGTACATAACACATACCTCATTTTCTCACACTGTGGGTGTACCCTCTTTCCCACTTTATGTTATTACTCCCGCTTGATTGAGACCTTTGATCTCGTGGTCCATGTAGTTTCTTTCTATTAACTTCCTCCTATTAATTTCCCCCCCTTCCCTTTTTAGCCACGTTTCATCATTTCCAAAGACCCATGTGGCAATACCCTCTCAACTTCCTTGTCTTTTTATCTTTCTATGGGACCTGTCTAGCTAAACTACATCTAAAGACCCATCTACCCACTTATTCCACTCCTAATCCTGGGCTGATAAACATTTCTTCAGGTAGAGACTCAGGAGTGAAGATGAATGGACCATCTCCAGCCTCACTGGGCCTCTCACAGGTCAAGCACTGCATAACTCGTTGAAAGAATGTTGACTAGTGAGAAACAAGCACGGTCTGTTTTCTGGTTCAGCTTTCCTGTTTTCTGTAGTAGTTCCTCTTCCTCTTTTCTCCACTCTTCTCAAAGCTCTTATTCCTCCACCTTTTTCCAGAACACATTCCATCAAACTTCACGTGAAAATCAGTCACCAAAAGGTAGCAACTCTTTCTACTTCTTGCCCGGTGTCTACAACCAGACTGTTCTAGAGCTTCCTTTCCTCTGTCACTCATTCTCATTGGAAGAAGTCTGTGGCTAACGTGCTAACACCCCCCGTTGGGCTCTGAAACACACCTGTGCCATGACTTATTCCTCTTTTACGCACCTTCTCAGTGGCTCATTTCTGTCTTTAAAAAAAAAAAGTTTACAAATAAAAACTGTCTTACTTCCTATTCTCTTTTTGCTCCTGCCTTCCTCCCACCCAAAGGCGATTTTCTGACAGATGTTTGTGTTCTTTTCTTTACATCCCCACTCAGCTTCTCTCCTCAGCCTAACAGCAGTTTATATCAATGGCAGCTATTACTTGAATTGTGCAACTGTGGCCTTTGACAGGGTTAATCATGCCTTCCATTTGAAAATGCTCTCCTATCTAGGCCTCTGTGATGGATTCCTGGTTTTGCCCCGTATCTCTGACCGCTGTAGCCTTCTAGGGACTTTTCTTCCTATTTCAGTTCCTGAAATGTCCGTGTAACTTACTGTTTTCCTCCTGTTCTCCCATCTTTACCCACTCACGACATTCTGGGAAATCTCCGTCAACCCCCTTGTGTTAATATCTATATTTTCATGTCCCATATCTCCCAAATCCTTGACCCTTCATTTTTAATGTTCTTACCCTATGGTCTCTTTTTCAGCCCAGATCTATCTTGTATATATTCCCCTGTCTAAATGACATCACAACTTGGACATTTTAAGAATCTCCAAACTAAGTATATAAAAAACGAGTCTCATTTCCCACTCTCTCCCAAGTTCTTGTGTCATTGAATGACTCCACTGCTTACCCATATTCTCCCATGGGAAACACTAGGGAGGTATCCAAGCTGCCTTTGTCTTCCATACACCCTACATAGATAATTAGTCACCATGTTTGTGTTGTTTTTTTAACTCCTTAATGTCTGTCAAATGGCTGATGTGGAATGGCGGTTACTTTCCATCACTTCTTTTATCTTAGTTTTGACCACCACCTCCAGTCCCTACTTTCATTATTGCAAAAGCCTTTTCCAATCTTTCTTCATCCAGTCTTGCTCTGTTCCATTCTATTACACACATAGCAAAATTATCTTTCTTAGGTATAAATCTGATCATGTGACTTTCTCCTCTTAAAGCCCCTTCTAGTTTCTCTGCTGACCACAGAGTGAAATCTAAACTCTTCATCGTGGTATTTAAAAGCCCCTTTGTGCCCAGGCATCTCTTGACCTTCCTAGGCATAACTCACTAATAACTCACTTTACTTATCCTAGATATTCATTTTTATTTATTTTATTATTATTATTTTTTAAAGATTTTATTTATTTATTCAACAGAGATAGAGACAGCCAGTGAGAGAGGGAACACAAGCAGGGGGAGTGGGAGAGGAAGAAGCAGGCTCATAGCGGAGGAGCCTGATGTGGGGCTCGATCCCAGAACACCGGGATCACGCCCTGAGCTGAAGGCAGACGCTTAACCGCTGTGCCACCCAGGCGCCCCTAGATATTAATTTTTAAATTTTATTTTTCTGTTTGCTTTGATTTCAATTTAGATGTCATATCCTCTAAGAAATTTTCCCTGAGACACTCAAAATTAGATTGTATGTCTCTCCTAGATGTTACCGTAGCTTCTGATACTCAGCCACTTGGGGGTAGTGATCACATAATTAAAATTCTCTGTTTGTGACTCTATCTTTACATTCCTTCAGGGCAAGAACAGTTTCTTTTTCATTTAGCACAGTGCCTGAGTTAAAGTAGATAATCAAAACTTTTCAATGAAGGAAGGAATGCTCCTGGGACATAATTAGGCCTATTGATGAGAAATGCTCTTCGTCCCCATGATTACGTTCTCTTACTTCCATAGGACCATAAAAATTAATACTCTTTACTCTGTAATCATTTGACTAAATTTTACTGTCTTTCAAGTTTCAGCTTACCTAGTCACACCTGGTCAGTCATTACCCGGTCTTAGAGACACTTACTCTGCACTCCCAAGGCACCGTATGCTTGTTTGTTTTAACACTTAAAACAATGATATATAATTACTGGTTTTCCTGACTGTATTCCCTTCTTGACTTTAAATTCTCTAAAGCAGTAGTTTATATTGTTCTTATCTGTGTCTTTATGTGACTGGCCCAGGAAAAGAACAGCTCTTAACATTTTTATTGTAAGGATATTGAGACTGCTCTTAGGAATTTTGCGTGTAAATTAAACCTAGGAGTTCTCTACTAAAATGCCATTGGTGGATTTTAAACCAAATCATCAGTTGATAGTAAATGAGAGAAGTATTTAATATTTCTTTTTCCTGGCCTTTAATTATTTATTACGCCTGACCATAGATTCCACTACCAATGGCCTATCTCAAATGAAATGTGTGTAAGCTCAAGAAGTAGCTAGTAGCTATTATGGCCCCAGTGTTTTCTCATCTTTTATTAATTCAGCACTACAGTTGAAAGTGTCCTCAGGCNAGCCTTTAATTATTTATTACACCTGACCATAGATTCCACTACCAATGGCCTATCTCAAATGAAATGTGTGTAAGCCCAAGTAGCTATTATGGCCCCAGTGTTTTCTCATCTTTTATTAATTCAGCACTACAGTTGAAAGTGTCCTCAGGCATAGAATGGATTGCATGTAGCCAGCATTTTGAATCCAAGCCTTGTTCTGAAGCCATTAGGAAATTAAGTCTGTCCAGGTGTTCTGATTGTTTTGGCCGTCTCAGGAGGTCAGAACCGATCTCAGGATAGAACATAACTACATTTATAGAGAACATGTTCAGAGTCTGAGGTAATATTATAGAATTCTAAGATTGTTTGGTTTGTTATGTTCACATTTATATTGCCCATGATTTTAGGGTCATGCGTATTTAATCTCAAAACCTTGACAATGCAGAAAGGTGTGAAAAAGAAAGTAAAATTGCTTATAATTTCAGCACCCAAAGATAACATAACAGTTTGATGTATCTTCTTTCAACACACCATGCACACACATGTGTGTGCACACTTGCTCCTGTCATTCTCATTTTTAATTTATTATGTACAAAGAAGGATTAGCCTAAATTCCTAAGTGGTATTTTGCAAGTAGCCTTTTTTCCACGATAACCTAAATCATTGTTTATAACCACTTATGTACCATACTTTATGTTTGAAGCAATATTTTTATTGCTGTCAGTGTCCTGCGGTGAACAAGGATCCTTGGACTTATATTTTCTTGCACTTGTCTGTTTACTCATAATATAGTCCTACAGTGAAAATTCTGAGTCTTTTGATACATGTTGTGAGCTTGCCCTCGTGAAAGTGACACCAATTTACACATCTGGCAGCACTCTCATGACTTAGCTCATGCAAGGATGTTCGAATTCTTTCTTGCTTTTGCCAATTACACACATGCAAAGTTGAATCTCATTATAATTTTAATTTGCATTTATTTAATTGATAGTGACTATGTTTTCATGGTTAGTTGATTCTCCTGGTTTTGATTAAAATCCCTTCAGAGGGTCTTGGAACCACAGTTCCTGTGGAGGGATTTCAGCTCTGTTTATCTAAGTTTGGTATCCTTGAGGCATTTCCTTAGGGTGGCTTCAGGAACCTTGCTTTTAACTGTGAATGTGACAGTACAGCTTGAGATCTCCTCCTTCCAGAAACTGGGACCATGTGTAGACTCCTTATGTAGACACTGTGGAGTAATCAGAAACCCAGGATACAAACGTAGGGTCCTGACAATACTGAGTTGTCAGTACTCAGATAGGCCTGAGCTTTAGGTAGGACCATGCAGCCCCACAATGAAAAAAGTAACAGTCGAATCCAGGTTCATACTCAGTCATTCAGACCTCCTGAAGTACTGAAGTAGGTTGTAAATGACTGTTGGGAGTCTGACTAGTTTAGCTAATTGAGTATTTATTAGACACACTTCGTAAAAGCAAATGGATAGATTCTATAATCTGTACTGATAATGTGTACTAGTTAATTAATGATGATTATTGTCAATAAAAAAGCAAAATATTTCAATAAGCTTTTCTTTTATGGCTCTTTAAAAAAACTAATGTGGTTACTTTTTTCCTTTGGTTAGTGTTCAGTTTTGTTCTTTTTAATACTTGTATCCTTGCTTCACTATATAGTTTGGTAATGGATTATTTCTAAATTCTTTTCCTAATAATAAATTATTTTGATTTAAAAATTACTCAGCAGATGTGGGATCATTACTCCCAGAAGCACTGCAAGTTGATTTACTTTTGAATATGCAAAATTCAGGCTTTAGTGTACTTGAGCAATGTTTTCTGTGATTTACAGTTGCTATGAGAAATATAAATTTTAGAAATTTTCACTTGGGTGAATTCTAAATTATTCCCTACCATAACGTTATTTTGATGTATTTCGGTTGAATATACTGTTTACTTTGGAACAAAGACATGATTTAGGTGAAAGAAATGCATGTTGTTTGTTGTTAGGAATTATGTAAGTCTTAAAAATTAAGTCTGTACATTAGTACTTAGAGGACGTAATTTGATGCTTATACAGGGGAGATGAAGGATTTTGCTTTAAATGAGGATAAAAAAGAGTTACTTTGAATTAATTTCAAATAGATAATGTAGCAAAGGAATGAGTAGAATCAAACTATACCCTAGTTCCTTCTGTTGTTAATCTCTTATTACTTTGTAGTCACTGTTTGAGCTGCCCTACGGAAATAATAATAGAAAAGATTAAATCAGAATTCTTTTAAACTTTACTAGGATGAAAGCTGAAAAGTTTTAAGATTACCTTAAACTTGCATAACTGAAAAATTGTCCCAAATTTTAAATTAAATTTGGGTGTCTGAGGTACCATATTTTAACGTATGTGGAACACATCCATTACATTTTTTGAATGATTAGCCCATAATTTTCTATTTGAAAGGATGAAAACTGGAAGGCAGCCATGATTCTATTATCTGAAAACAAAGTAGCCATCTTTTCTGCCCATTAGATATTTCCCTTTCTCTTCCTCTTGAAATAATGTTATATGCTTATTTCCCATTTGCTCGTTGACCCATTGTTATTTGCTCTCTGCCCTCACTCATCTGCCTCCTTCGTGTCTTCTTTTCTGTAGTTGAAATTTTTCGTCTTGTTTTTACCAACATTACTCCTAGTTTTGCTTTTTTTTTCTTTCTTTCTTTTTTTTTTTTTTTTACTTTAATCACTTCTCTGGATTCAACATTTCTACATTTATACTTCATCTCCTGCCCCTTCTTAATTGACTCTGTAGCTGTTGGAATTTCTTAGGTTTTACAAACTTAGCTGGCTATCAGCCACTGAGGACACAACCTTCTTTATTTGTGCTCTTGGATTTACTGCTTTGGCCTTGGGTGTTCTTATTCTCACTTATGATGGTGACACCCAGCTTGCCACCACAACTGTCACTCAGATAGGACATGAAAAAGAATCGGTCAGAGCCTTCTGAGTCAAAAACTCAAGGGTTTTTGGAAAGTTATTAGACTAAATGCCAAAATCTTATCTGGAAGTACTATCTCTTTTATTTGAAATCCTGAACTACAGTATTTGAAAGAAAATCAGTACTTAAGACGTTAGGAAATTAAAAAGGTTTATTCCGAAAAAATAAAAAACCAAAATTTTGGTATCATTTTCTTGATAAAATGTGTTGGTGGTAAGCAATGTTGGTGGATACTCAGAGCTGTATCTTTGTATCTTTTAAGTAAATAATATTCTCATTTGTTATCCATAATGTAATTTAGCATATGGCTTATTAACTATAATTTTACTAATAATGATAATAATCACTGTGTTGAATGAGTGGCACTGCTTTTCTTTTTTACTTCCTTTGTATGCTTCTGGTCACTGCTTTAAGTATCATACAGGAAAACCCTTTGTTTCTCTCTCCGGTTAAATTCTACTAGAGATTTCTCATTGAGTTGCAATTGCAATTTGACATATTTGTATGTGATTATTTGGGCAAAGTTTAATTTCTTTCTCTGAACCATGAACTCTGCAAGGGCTCATGGTGTCGTGTCTGCGGCTCACTGTTCCTAGGGCCCAGTGCAATGCCTGGTACAGAGTAGGTGCCAGATGTGCGGGAATCAGCTTCCAGAAAAAAGAATTACACTGGTTTAGGAGTGAAGAAAGCTGGTATTTTTTATCTTTTTCTCAATTAAGTGCATGAGTAAATAAACGAAGAAATTAGTGTGTCATGGTTAAATTGGAGATTTAGATAAGAAAACCTCCAAGAACAAAATCTATTAAAATATTTACTAATTGATTTCCTCATCCACCACTCCAGCAGCCACAGGCACCAGGGAAACAAAGATGAATTCAGCATGACTCTTGCACTGTAGGTGTTCATACTTAGTTTCCCGTATTTTCAGGGCTTTCTGGGAACCTTAGAACATCTGTGAGTATTATAATTGAAATATAATGCAAATGGATTACCTTCTAGCAAGTTCTTCGCATACCCTTCTTATTCCTTAGCATCTTTTCACTACTTGTTACTGTGATAAAATAGACCCTTTGCCTTAGATAAAGCCAAAAATTATACCTGAGAGTTTTATATGCAGCAGAATCTCGATAGAAATAGGATTCTTCCCCCTACAGCTCAATGGAGAGCAGGAAGGAGGCCAGAGTCCTTTCCTCAAATAATCAGTCTCTAATCCTGTTGAGGTTTTCGCTTTACCCCTTCTCTCTGAATGGGAGGAAAAGCCATTAGAGGAAACAAAAAGGAGACAAAAAATTTTGAAAAGAAACCTGGGTCAGAGGTTCCTTGAAAGGATTGAGGGAAGGAAAAAAGAATAGAAGACTAGGTGTTATGTAAGACGTGCTAGCTTAGATGATCTTTAGCTTCTATCTAGTAAGTTAAAAGTGTACCAAGCTAATCTATTCAAGACATGTCCTCCTGCTAGGAAGACTTAGAACAGGATTTTACTGAGTTTCACAGGAAAAAAAAAAGTTTCTTTGAAAAAAAATTCTCCCAACTTTGCCTCCTTGGAACTATAGTGGAAAGATTTTTCCACATCCCTGTGTTCAAGAACTGAGGACACGGTGTCATTGGATCTCACGTGTGTTGCTGGAAGAGGGTGATAACCTGTTTCAGAACCATGGTAATGTCAGTGCTGTACAGACAGAGTCAGGTCTGTTTTATTCTCTGCTGACTATATTCTTATCCATAACATGGCAGGGCATGGGTGGTGTTGAATAAGCATGGGTTACGTGGCTGACCAAGTGAAGGAAAGATTGAGAAGGGCCTATAATGCTGGAACATGGGAAGGATCGATTGTTGACCTTTTGGGTTCCTCCCTTGCCAAGTCCTTTACTTAAAGAACCTGGATCTTGGGGCGCCTGGGTGGCTTAGTCGTTAAGCATCTGCCTTCAGCTCAGGGCGTGATCCCAGTGTTCTGGGATCGAGCCCCACATCAGGCTCCTCCGCTGGGAGCCTGCTTCTTCCTCTCCCACTCCCCCTGCCTGTGTTCCCTCTCTCGCTAGCTGTCTGTCAAATAAATAAAATCTTTAAAAAAAAAAAAAAAGAACCTGAATCTTGGCAGAATTGGAATCTTTGGAAGAAATCACCATACCAATAGTTATTTAGTTATTTAAAACTTTACCAGTTTCAAAGTGTTCATATATACATTTTCCATGGAATCATTTCCATAGCTGCCTCCCAGTTTCCCAGTGGACTTGAGACCCTGAGTGTAAAGAGGTGTTTAGATCGGAGGAAGCGCATGTTTACCCAGCCGTCTTCATTAAGATGACATCACCTGCTTAGGATTCCTCCAAACTTTGGTTCTAGAGAGACCCTTGTAGAACAGGCAAATTACTTATAGTTCCATCTCCACCATCAATATGATGAAAAAAACAAATGTGCTCTGCACTACATCTGAAACTGGAGTGTCATAGGAACTGTGGGAGCATCTGTTGAATGTAGATTCAGATACAGTAGGTCTGAGGTGGGCCAAGAGGTGATGCTTTTAATGGTCTCCTAGGTGAACAGAGGCTGCTGGGCTGTGCATGGACCCAGTCCTGAGTAGCAGCAAGCTGCTAGGGCACTGGAGGTCTTCTGATGCTGCTAAAGGCCCTCATTGTGTTTCTCTGGCTGATCCATTCTTGATAAGCTAACATCACCCATTGTAAGTAAAAGTTACTTACTTTTAGCATCAGTGGCTTATGGAACCCATCTTCATTGAAAATTAGTGAATTAAACCACACTAAATACATACCCATTTCTGAAAGTCCAGCTGTAGGCATTCTGTTGAGAAAAATGAGGCTTTCAGATGTGGTGACTGGTTTAAGGTCAAGAAATGGACTAAGTCTTAAATCATCAACATGTGTCCTATACCAAGGGCCAGATGTGCAGCAATCAGCTTCCAGAATAAATGAATTACACTGGGTTAGGACTGAAAAAAGCTGGTATTTTTTATCTTTTGCCACCATGCTGGAAAAATAACTTATCTTTATATGATTTTCCTCCTTGAAGTTCTCTGCGTAAGAGGATAAAGCTTCTTTGCAGTGAAAACCAAGTTCCATTTAACTATTGATTTTTCTGTAGCTTGCTTCATTCACAGTTGGTAGACGAGATAAGTTTGTACATAAAAACTTTTTTCCTTGAGAGGCCTGTGGTTTCCAAACATAAATTTTTGTTTTGCTTTTCTGTAATGCAGTGAAATTAGAGACTTTATTTGATGAACTGCAAGGAAATAAAATATAACATGACCTAAATTTACTAAACAATGCTTTAAGGCAAGTATTTAAATTAGCAAGAATTGGAATAGATGTTTGTTTTTCTCTTATTTTAAGAGCATTTGTAGTCTCCCGACTGTTACCCAAACTTAGTAATTGAATATTTGTGTCAGGGCATCATTTCTCCAAATTATATTTTCCCCCTATGGATATGATATTAAATTAATACAGTAATGCTAATTCAGCTACTGTTTCATAAACTTCCATGTCTTTTTTTTTTTTTTTAATTTAGCAAAAGCCTTCTCTCAGGATAATCGTTACACTTAGCAATCCTCCCTCTCATACTTGAAGTAGTTACTAGATAACACTCCAAGTAGCACTCCAGATCTATTTTCAGTATTCATTCAAACACTGGAGTTTCTGGATTTTTATATCTATGAGACAATGGAAATTCCCCAGATGATGCCATGGAGAATTTTTCATACTATAATTGACAACTAAGTCTTACATCGTTTGAATACCCTCTTTCTCATTTTCAGTGTGATTTATTTTTACTGACTGGCATGAATTCAAGTTATAGATGTAACTTTTGGAGTTCAGTTAACTCAACTCTGGCCTAGGTTGTTACTGCTATTTTCACCCATTTTTTTTTCCCCTCAGGAGAATGGTAAGATGGAAAGTGTTTTATATAATTATCTTTAATAACGGATGCTGTTAGCATAGTGGCTATAAGTATGGAGATAAGTGGATGAAGAGAAACCGTAGGGCAGAACAGTAAGATTGATGTTGATTGGATGTGTTGGGTGGGATGTGTTGATTAGATGTGAGAGTTGTGGATTGAGGGAAGTCATTAAACTTGTAAGCACAGTGATTTGCTTATTGGGATAAAACCTTTAAAGGTTTTCTTTTCTTTCTCTTCTAACAAAAAGAATATGCATTTTTGTCGCAGTCCTTTTTATAAATATGAATTTGCTTTCCTTGGCATAGTTTCCACAAATAGCATATAATATATTTGACATTCTGATTATGTAATTACATTTACAGTTTGAATAATCAGATGTGAAATGACTTTGGCTAATTTGAATGGGTCTCTTGAAGTCTGGAAAATTTATAAGGTTGCTAAAGAGAGTTTGCTTGGAAAGACCATTTAAAGCACGTGTTGATTAGTGACTACAAAATAAACTGTTTACTGTTCTGCATAGATAGGGATACATAGCCACATCTGGGAAGATCTTGTTTGCTCTAAAGGCTCCAGATAGGGTACATATTGAGAATTTTTCTTTTTTGTTTTTGTTCAGTAACAGAGTTATACACAACATTTAGAACTTCTTCCTTTCTTGTTTAGAAACTTGGAACTTTTTATGTCCTAATTTTATTATTAAAAAATTAAAGAATTTGACCTTGTTTTTATAGCTCTGACTCATGAAAATAATGGATGTAATTGTGGAGTTGGGATTGTTTTAGCTCGAAAACAGAAACTAATACTTTTTTCTTGTTTTGACAACTGACCTTTTAAATAAAACAGCATTCAGTTTCCCTGAATTTGGGAACTAATTCGCAGAATATATGATTTGAAACCTCATGAAAATGTATTCATCTTTAGTTGTACAATTAATTTAATTGTTCTTAAATTTGGCCCTTTTAGAAATAAAAGCATCTTCTTTTAATTTTTAATTAAGTCTTAATTTCTCTAAGGACATTGACATTTTTGAAAAGTACATATTATACATTATCCTACAACTGCCATTAGACCTAGTCTTTTTGTGACAGTAAATAGCTTGATCTGCGATCACTGATAAAACATGAAAGTAAAATAATCATTTAACCCGCTAAATCTCTACTTTATTGGTAGCATCTGGAACAATACTACATTTAAAATTCACACCTGCCTATTGAAGTGACAATTGTCAAGGCTTCTCATTTTGTTATTTCATTCTCTAACACATTTTTATCTTCTCAAAAGTATTTTAAAATCATTCTAAGTCAGAAAACCCTGATCCATTCCAAACTAAAAACCTAGTAAATGACATCCTTGTTCCTGACCTTTCTTACCTGTGGTTAAAAAAAAAAAAAAGTATAAAATCCCGATCGTCTTTGCTACAGCACTGCTCTTCTCCTCCACCCAGTTTTTCTCTCCACTTTCTTTAAACAAGAGTTAGTCGGAAATTTTGTTGTTGTTTGTTGTTAATATAGTATCAGACGTTGTTAAACCTCCCGTAGAAGTAACTGAAGCATCAAATAATGTTAAGTGCATTGCAGGCTCTGCTCTCGGCCAGGCTCAGAGAACAGAACTGTCAAATGCCCTGATCTGAGTGAGCTTGCTGTTTGCTCTCAGTTCCTTTGATACATCCCACCTGAGATACACCCAACTGGAAGTGTCCTTCTTTCAGAAGAGAGCCTCAAGGGGGTATACCCTCTGGTGTGATGTTGGGGCGACCCTGACATTTGTATACTTCCTTAGGTTTGGGAAAGTGAAATAAAGACTTGGTCAGAGAGTAGGATTTTGGAATTACTCACTCACGCCTGGCTTCAGAATTTCAAAATCTTTCTTCCTATTTTTCTACCTTTCAGACCTTTGCCAGTTATTTAATCTTTCCTTTCCTTAGTCTCATATCTAGACTATGAAATGATGGCAGTAGTGACTTTCTTCACTAAGTTGTGAGGAGGAATACATGACTATATTGAAGTGAACTTATAAATATGGCAAATGAGTGCTTACTCAATTATTGATAGGATTCATCGTTCCTATGTTGATCTTAATTGGATCAAAGGGAAAAGAGGAGAGGTTGAAAAACTAGGTATCTGTCACACAATTTATCATGGGATCATAGAGTTTCTGTGTCTTAAGAACAAAACCTGTCTTATCTATTTCATTTTTTGTGGTGGGTTTGCATAGCATCTCACATGGTGCTCTTCACAGGTGAGATGCTGGTGAATCTTCATGAATGACTTACCTGTGTGTTCAGCCCATTGATCTAGCAGTTTCTGTTTTGCAAGCCATTGAGAGGCTTTGTCTTTGTGCCAGATATTAGTGTTTGAAAAATAGGCCTTTTCAACATTGCAATACTGTCTCGTTAAAAAGATATTCATCTGAAGACCTTATGAGATTTTCTTTTGAAGATTTTATGTCAAATATGGAAGGCCATTAATAAAATTTTATTTTTTACATTTGCCTAATTAGCTTATATTTGCCTTAAGACTTTTTTCTTGGTGAATTTTTTTTTTAATTTTTGTTTTTCTGGCTTAAGACTTTGAACTTCCAAAATATTCTTACTGTAGGGATTGAAGTTTGTTTTTAATTTACTTTTTAAGGAAAGATGCTGTCATTGGGAGGAGCTTACTAGAAAAGAGTAATGGACTGCATCTCTTAATTTATTGATTCTGTAAGTTTTTATTAACATCTACTGTGTGGCAGGCACTTTGCTTGCTGCTGCGGATATAACAAACAGCTAGCACAGTGAATGTGCTCGATTTCATTATGCAATCAAGCAAAAGATAGCCAATGAAATATTTCTAGTGCTCTTGTGAAAAATGTGATATAATAATTGTTAACAAGATCCCTGTTTTCAAGAAAACTGTATTGGGGCAGAGTTGGTACAACTTAATTTAATGAAGAAATTTGATGTAAGAAAGGTGAGTGCTGTGTGATACTGACTTCCATGTACAGTAGTATTTCAGAGGAAGGAGAAACTGCATTGCCTTGAGTGATACCTTGGATTTTTAAAGTTGACTATAATTCAGAAAAGTATCAAGAAAGAAGAGTGACATTAAAAATGGTTAACTGTTTTTGGGCCTTTACATGTTGCAGACAGTTACACACACACACACACCTTGTGCACGCACGTGCATGTCTCACACACTTTGAGTTAACATTTTCAGTTTTTGAACTTTAATTCTTTTAACAATTCTGTTATTGTTGGGGTCCCTGGGTGGCTCAGTTGGTTAAATGCCCAATTCTTGATTTCGACTCAGGTCCTGATCTCAGGGTCCTGGGATCAAACCCTGTGTTGGGCTCTGCCCCGAGTATGGAGCCTGCTTGCGATTCTGTCTCTCCCTGTCCCACCCCCGCTTGATCATGTGCGCGCGTGCTCTCTCTAAAAAAACGAAACAAAACTCTTATTGTTTAACTACTAAAACTTTATAGGGAATATTTTCCTTCTTTATCTTATCACCTCAATTATACCATAAATGTGATGAAAATGAGACACTAGGAAACTATATGACAAACATGACAAAGTCTTGTAGGAAGTTTTTGTGTAATTAGTGTAATATAAGGAAAATCTAATTTCATAGCATTTTAGTGAAGAGAAAATTGATTTAACAGAATGAACTTTTAAAAAGCTTTGGTATTAAATACAGAGACCAACAGGTGGTTGCAGAGGGGAGTCACGGGGTGGGGGGGAAGGGTGAAACACGTGAAGGAGATTAAGAGTCACCTATGATAGTGAACATTGAGCAGTGTATTCAATCACTATATTGTACACCTGCAACTAATGTTACAGTGAAACTAATATAATACTGGAATTTTAAAAAAGAGCTTTTGGTAGATATTTTCATATTGTTGGCCTAGATAACCCCTCGACCCCTCATTGTTCCAAGTGCTGCTCCAACTTTTCATTTCTCTCATTTCTCTTTGAAAGTTTGCAATGCTGGCACACCTGGGTGGCTTAGTTGGTTAAGCATCCAACTCTCCGTTTCAGCTTGGGTCATGACCTCAGGGTCCTGGGATCGTTGCACTCTGCACTCTGCACAGAGTCTGTTTGGGATTCTGTCTCGCTCCCCCCCCCCCCCAGAATAAATAAAATCTCAAAAAAAAAGTTTGCAGTGCTCAGGAGGTAAGGTGCTTGTTGCCTTTTCTATTCCAGTTTGTTCTTAGGGAGAAGTCCCAGAAATGTCCCAGATTCAGAAATGTCCCAGATTCAGCGTCTGGGCTGGAGCAGTCTTCTCTGTCACATCAGTGGGGAACCCGAGATTGAGAGAAAAAACTGATCCCACGTCACACAGCCTGTGCCCACGCAGGGGGCTGCACTTAGTGTTCAAGACACACTTTCTTACTCCAGGACTTTTTTCACAGCACATGATTTTTCTTGGCAGGGAAAACAAACCTAAAAGGCAAGCCCTTCTCTCCCCCCTTTTAATTTTTAGAAACCGATCTTTTTGCTTATTGTAAAAAACGAGTCTGAAGGAATGGACTTAGATTTCTTCATCTTAAGTCTGGGAAACCATTAAAAGATGGGAATAAATTAAAATCGTAGTCTGCTTGTTTATATTCATGGGCTTGGTGGATGTAAAACTGTGGAAAGCTATGCAGAGAGCTTAGACTTTATTGTCAGAAGACTAGTGTGAAAAAACCGGTCGAAGAGTAAAATAAGGAAAAGCTTATTTGGTTTTGCATTTCAGGTCAGGAAATTTCTTTCCAGGTAATATGGTACTCATTTTCAGCTTCCCCAGATTTTATTCTGAAGGTCAAAGCCTACTAACTGCCCAAGCCTTGTATTTATAGCACCTCGGCCATGGCCATCCGAGTCAAACACACTGTTACCTTGGACAGCATTTGGGGTTCTGTCTTTTTCAGCATCACTTGACTATGTCGACAGTATGACCTTGTTGATGACATTGTCTTGATTCTGCTTGCATGCATGCTCTCCAGTTTTTTTTGTTTTTGTTTTTTTTTATTAATTTGGTTGTTTCATTACAGTTCTTTTTTCTCCACGTTTTACTCGGACCTACTAAAATACTGAAATCTGAGAAAGAACATCTAGATGAAGCTGTTTGCATTAGTTTGGTTTCTGAGTGACGTGGGAGTGAAGAAGTAGAGGAAAGAAGGTGGAACATCCGTTAGTACTTAGATTAAAAGGGTCAGGTTTGAAGGATGTTCTCCAGCAGTGGCTGTGTTATCTTTCAGGTACTCAGCCTGTTGGCTGTGTGAATATCACCAGGTACAGTACAGTGCTTGCTAAGAAAATATATACCCCAAAGTCGGTATGGTTAAAACACTTAACATATTCTATGTTAATTAGTTGAATTTAAATACAAAAATGTTTTATTAAAAAAGCAACAACAAAAACACTTAGGGTTTTCAGCCCCTATCACTGATGTAGCTCAGTGAGAAACAACAATGTAGTCATGATAAGAGTAAATTTAAATACACTTGCAATACATTTTCAATAACAAATAACAAATTTGTAGTAAGTTTGTTATGTCTGTGCATTGATGCCTCAGTATCTTGCAACTTCTTTCTTGTATGAAAGGTTCTGTGTTAGGTCCTTAAGGTTCCTCCAGACCCCTCATTTTATAACAGCCTGAACATTCAGTCTTTGCTTTTTTTAAAAAGTAAACTCTACTCCCAACATGGGGTTCGAACTCAACAACCCCGAGATCAAGAGCCCCATGGTCTGCCGACTGAGGCAGACAGGTGCCCCTGAACATTCATTCTCTGGAATTTGAATTAATTTTCCATATTTAGACATGATTTGTAGGAGAAAGTACCACTACATAAGGCAAAATTTAAGATTTAATTATGTATGGAAACGATTGATTTTGTTGTTGTTATTTTCCGCTTTAACATTTATTTAACTTGCCTTCTTTACTTGCATTAAATCTTCCCTGTAGCTAGAAGTTGTCTTATGGGTGCATTCCACAGACCGGGTGTGTAATCTGCCTTTGGCTGAAGAGCCTGGCTTATTACTTCAGCCTTTGAGACTCAAGGTACCTCAAAGTCTTTCTCATTCTGGATGGGAGATCTGATATTTTTTGACTCCTGTGGTTAGCTCTTATGTCCGTATATCTCAGTAATTCTCCTTGGCATATGTAGATTTTGATCACAAACTGACTATCGAAAAAAGGCCACTTTAACTGTCTTCTTTCAGATCGTAATCAGAAAATACTGTTTATTTTTCTACCATCTTTGAAAAGCTACCCTGACCAAGATGTTAATACTTAAGTGAGCACATGGTCATTTCCTTTATTTTAATCGTTACTCCCTAAATGCTCACCTCTAAAGAGAGAGTAGCCAAAAGTGGCTTTTGAGCACTTGAAATGTAGCTGAATTGAGATGTGCTCTAACTATAAACTATGCACCAAATTTCAAAGATTTAGTATAATAAAAAGAATGTAGAATATCCCATTAATAATCTTCATATTGGTCACATACTGGAATGATACTATTTTGGATATATGGGGCTGAATAAAATATATTAAAATTGGTCACTTATTTAATTTTTTTACTTCTTAAAGATTTTATTTATTTGAGAGAGAGATATAGAGAGGTTGAGAGAATGAGTGGAGGGAGGGGCAGAGGGAGAAGCAGGCTCCCTGCTGAGCTGGGAGCCCACCGCCCTGAGTGGATCCCAGGACCCTGAGATCATGACCTGAGCCGAATTCAGACGCTGAACCAGCTGAGCCACCCAGGCGCCCTAAAATTGATTTTATCTTCTTTTTATCTTCTTAATGTGACAATTTAAAATTACATATGTGGCTTGTAATATATTACTTTTGGACAGTGCTGCTTTAAAATAACCATGAAAAATAGTTCTTTAAAATGTTTTTGGAAGCCTGGATTTGGTGATCAGTGTGTAGAGTTGCAAGATTAGAGCAGTGTAATTTTTAAATTTAGAATTACTTGATGATTAATAATTTGCTTCCTTAGAAAGCTTGACTACTGCACGTGGGGTGGATATGACATTTATAAATGGACAGACTCCAAATTTCCAACACCAGTGCCTTTATTGCCATTCTGATTATCTCCTCAATACAGATTGACACTAATGAACACGGTGGAAAATGTTTTGGTGGACATTTTTGTTTTAAACATTGAAAAATGTGTCCTTTAAAATTGCAATTATTGTCATGACTGGTACTGTAGTGGAGCTCTGCTTTGGGTTTGTGTTATGCTTTGATGAATTTCCAGACTCCAGAGTAAATCAAGGGTTTTTCTCCATGTGAGTAAGATGTAGTTTTTCTGCATCTATGTGCCTCACTTGATTATAGGAAAGCAACCGCGGTAGCTAATTAGCTTGCTTCTCTTTTAATTGCCATTTCCTAATGTGTCACACAAGTGAGACAAGAAAAATACTAATTTGATAAAGATGACTGACTTATTCTTAGTTAACTGGGCTCATTTTCTTTTTAACATCGGAAAGCTGCAACAAAGCATATAAAAATTGGAAACGTAATTACGTAGAGATAAATTATTGAGAATGAAGTTTTTAAAGCAATGACTTTTATTACTTTCTGAAATAGTTCACTGATTAGGACAGTTAGTTGCTCTGTCTCATCATGGCCCAGGAGAATGTGTGATTTTAGAAGTAAAAGATGAAAAGAACACTGGTGATACCGTTTGGCTGAACATCTAGGGACTATATTCTGTAATATCTAGCTCAGCTGTGAAGGGCAGTGGGGAGTTTGGGTTACTGACAGAAATCCATGGACTAAGAAATGATCTTGGTATGTTATTTCAAGACGCCAAGGTGCAAACTCATTGAAAAATAAAAATAATAGAGTTTCTGTAGATACAGTGTAAACAATGTGTAGGTGATAAAATACGATCTAAGTGAGATAGAGATAACTAGCAGAGGAGCTAAAAATGCATATGTTTAAAAAGAGTCCGTGGGACTGGACTAGGACTTGAGTATCTTCATAAGGTACCTTGTAATGTGTTGCCATTTGTCTGCATTTCCTTCATATATTTTTGTAATTTGGTCTCTGGCAGTGGGTCTTAAAATGTGGTTCAGGGTTTGGTTGCTTCAGAATTATTGAAGTGCATGCAAGATGTGGATTTCTAAGTTCCACTTCAGAACAGTTGAATCCCATTTGCTGGGTGTGATGCCTGCAAACCTGTATTTTAACTTGAATCCCGGGGTAATCCTGAGAGGATTAAAGTGTGAGAACCTCTCTAAGGTGTCACAGTATACTTGGTGAACATTTTCATGACATGTTAAGTATTTTGGCAATAACTAAAATGAGCGTGCACTATACATTTGTTAGGATTGGTGTAATAAGCAACTCTAGCCAGCCCTGAGCGGCATTATATTAAGATTTACAAAGTACTTTTGGAAAGTGGTGACTGGGGATCAACAGTTTCTCGATCAGTGGTGAGATCTCAGTGAACTATGTTCCCAATTCTGGGGACTAAGAATACTCTGGTTTCTCTTCAGATTATGTACATATTTCACCTTTTACCAATTCTTGGGGCTAAGCAAGTCTTTTACTGATACAGTATTTTATAATTGCAACACTGTGGACAGCATATGGGGAATGAACCCTAAACAGAATATGCTCTTTACCGGAGTGGTAGTCTGTTGTGACCGTGTCGGGGATGGTATCCTTGTCTCCGCCAGGTTACCTTTGTTACAGAGAAATACCAGACACACTGCTTCTGCTCCATTTATGATATTTTGACAGCAAATAACAAAATGCTACTACTCAAACTGGCTTAAATATGAAGGAAATGTATTATGCAAGACGGGAACTACAAGAAACCACGCGCAGGGGCTAAGTGATGTCAACGGGCTTTCCTCCGGCTTTCAAGATGGCTGCCATTAACAACTGGTATTTTGCTTGCTTGCTTCTTCAGGTTTAACAGAAAGAGTGAGGGGAAATTTGTCATGTTAGGAAAATCCTTTCTTTCATTCTTATTGGGCCAATTTGGAGCTAAGGATGGGGCCATCTTCCTCTAAGTACTGGAAGCCAGAGAAGTGGATACTTGAAAAAAATTCGGACTTTTTTTTCAGGAAGGAAGGACACTATAGGCAACTAACATTGCCTCTTATATAGACATTTTAGTATATTTCATGACAGGTATTACTGGTAACTTGTAAAATAAGTAATTCAAACTTTATAGGTAGACAGTATAAATGTGATGATATATAATAGTTGATGAACACTTACTATATGTTGGGCACCATTCTAGATAGCTTTTACGTATTAATTCATTTAATACTTGGAACAGTCTGTTAAATTAGGTACTTCTGTTGTATGTATTTTATGGATTAGGAAACTGGGACATAGAGAGACTAAGTGGTTTGTCCCAGGTAACGTAAGTAGGAAGTGGCAGATGGGGATTTGAACTTTCAGACTGGCTCCAGACGTAACTCTCCTACCTGTTATAATATGACTGTCACTGTAAGTGCTAGATGATGTTGGTCAGTTCTAGTTGAATACAGTCTTTGAGAGGTG
The DNA here is from genome assembly GCF_002007445.2 of Ailuropoda melanoleuca. Classification (NCBI taxonomy): domain Eukaryota; kingdom Metazoa; phylum Chordata; class Mammalia; order Carnivora; family Ursidae; genus Ailuropoda; species Ailuropoda melanoleuca. The sequence continues at coordinate 111,425,879 of NC_048220.1, read as the reverse complement.
AAGAGTCATAGTGTTCATGAATCAAGGTTAATCTTTTAACTGTTTAGATTGCTGATGGTCAGAACAGCTTGCTCATGTAGGTGTTATAATAATTCAGATTGAAATAGAGTGAATATTCAAACCAGAGGTAATGGTAACAATAGTAATGATAATGATGATAATAATAATAATAAATTAACTCACATCTCAATTATAAACCCCTGTGGGTGAGCTTATATTTATGATTTCACCATTATCTACAAAGGTGACTATTTTAAATTTCCTAAAACCATGCATTCATCCCCTGCCCCTTTGCATTCATTAAGCATGATATTTCTTTATTTAGCCAAGACGTGTGTATCTGCTAATTCCTATTCTCTAGGTATTGTTGATTTCAAGGATAAATAGACGCCGCATCTTTGCTTTTAAGTAATGGGTGGTCCAGTTAAAGAAAACCAACAGGTAAACACATAGCTATAAGATAGAGTCATAATTACTGAAATAGAAGAACGGAGAAGCTAGCATTGAGACAAGAGGTGGGCAGGTTGTTGGGAAATGTCAGAAGTTTGGGAAAGCTCTTGAAGGAAGAAGATTCTGGAAGATGAAGTGGGTAGACCCCGTCAGGAGGATTAGATAAAAACATTTTAGGAAAAGTGAAGAGCATTTACAAAGGCAGTGGGAACTGAAGAGCTTGTATGTTTGGGAAATATAAGTGAAGTGCTTTGTTAGGTTCTGAAAAGAGGATTGGGAGGAAGGTGGTAGGAGGTTAGGTTAGATAGATATTTTTGGAATGTTTCAATTTTTAAGATTCACTGAATTTTAAATCTTTAAGATATATTTATTTGTGGTTTGGTCCCAAAAAGTGTTTTTAACCTTTAACTTCTTGATTTTTAGTTTCGTTTTATAATCTTTATTCTTTTAAGACCCCTGGCATTTGGTAAAACAGATAAGTTTGGGATTGTTAGTCATGTTGTGGTGTCTCCACTGCATATATGTAAAAGAATTCTGTAATGTGTTTCAAAGTACTGAAGTGTGTAATTTGAAGAAAATCATTAATAATTTAATGTTCAAAATGAAGACCCTGAATTATTCACTTTACACACACACACAGACACACACATATATATATATATATTTTAAGATTTTATTTATTCATCTAAGACAGATACAGAGAGAGAGAGAGCCTGAGCAGGGGAGATGCAGAGGGAGAGGGAGAGGCAGACTCCCTGCTGGGGCTTGATCCCAGCACCTGGAGATTATGACTATGACATGAGCTGAAGGCAGACACCCAACCATCCAAGCCACCCAGGCGCCCCTACACACATATTTTGAATACACCATGCCAGAAATACATCTTTTCCATAAAACATGATATATATTCCCTTTTAAACCCTTGGATGATCTGGTATCAATTTCATTGTAGTGGAATTATTGTATTCCACTATCACGTGGTTATTTCAAGTTAGTTTGGGTATTACTTTTATGGAGCATCTTTGTCTGTCTCTTTATATACTTGAACTAGATTCTCTTCTGGATATATTTTAAAAGTGAAATTGTTAAGATAGGCTGATATTCAAAATTGCTTTCTAAATTGTGTCAATTTATATTTTAGGTAGAATGAAAGTCACCATTTTCCCCATTCTTGCCAGTAGTTTATGTTACATTTTAAAGTGCATATCAATAGTATGTGTTAAATAGTATCCTGTTGCTATTTTAATTTGCATCTACTGATTATTAATGAGTTGGAACATGTTTTAAATTTATTGAAAGTTTAGAACTTTGTTTCTGTAAAGTTTTATATTCTTTTGCATATCTTTTATCAGCTTTTAAATATTTTCCTTAAATAGTTTTAGAAACTGTATGTTCTGTAGAGTTGATTTATGGGATCCAAAACATTTCATGTCTGGTGTCAAATTTCATTTACCTGAAAATCATTTAATCCTCTTCCTATCCCATTTGGTTATACCTGGGAGCCTTTTGATTGTAAACTTCTTGTGATGGTTAATGTCAGAAACAAGCCTGCTTAATAATTTTAGTGGTTAAGACCAAGGTTTTGGGTCCAAAAGTTTGGTTTGAATCTAGGCTCTTCATGATCTTGGGTAGTTACTTAAGCTCTCTAATTTCTATACAGAAATAATAACGTGTTATACTAAACTCACACAAGCACAAATATTTAATTCAGAGCTGGAAGTGTACTCACAATAAATGGAAGCAATAATGTTATTACAACTAATAATAAGAAAAAGAACAGCAACAGTACTTTTTTTGTCAAATACCTTATGCTTTCAGAGAGCTTTTATTTAAATAAAATTTGGTTAATCTGAGCATTTCCCAGTGCATATTTTAATAGTCCATTGTGATGCTAGTACCATGGAGTGATTGATGTCTGGTTTCCATATACTGGAATGCATATATCTTGCTTATGAAATCATTACTCAAGGGTTTCATAATTCACACAAAAATCTATGTAGCTGCCTTTTTATTGGGTAGTCTTGTGTAAGTGTTAGATTTGCATATATTTATGTAGTTCACTAAATCAGTATGTTTTTTGTGAACTGATATATAAAATCTATTTATACACATTTATAAGAGCATTTATTGATTTAATAAATCAGACACTTGTCAACTATGCATCAGTGTAAATTGTTGTTTATATATAATGTAAGCATCGTTCCTTAGAGTACATAATTCATCATTCAATTAACATAAATATATGATTAATCAGTATTTACCTCCCATGGTCCAGATCCTGCAGGAAAGGAACTTTCTTTGATACATAGAAGTTACGGTTGTTGCTCGTTTGCTGATTCTCTTAGGGTGTTTTTGTATCTTGCAGATGTTTTAAATTTAGATTTTTTAATACTCATTTCACAGTAACAATTAAATAGATTTAACAGCTAGTTAGAATGCATAATTTTTTCTGAAAGACAATGCAGCAATTTCTAAAGGTTTGATTAAAATTCCTGATTAAAATTCATCAAGAACTAACCTCTTAATGCGTGAATATAATATTTGAATGATTTTAAGACTTGATCTTTGGAATATATTCCAAAGAGATATTCCAGGGTGAGGGAGAGTGATTGATTGATGAGGGGGACATGTTCTGCTGCTTCAGGGAAAAATAGCTAAGGGGAGAGACCATACTACTTGCCACAATTTTCTTTTGAAAACTGACTATGTTGACTGTTTCTTTTGGATTTGAATGAATGCTGGTCTTATCCTGCTTTTCTTTGTTCATACCTTCTTTTGTTATCAGTGGGGAGTTTTCTTTTTTTTTAATTCTATATTCATTGAAGTAAACACATGTATAATTATAAAATCAAATAGTATGGGTTTATAATCAATGTATTTACTATATTTTAAAATAATACACTTTAACTGCTCTTTATTGACTTAATAATTTTCAACAGTTTCTGTTGAATGCATGTTATTTTAGTATTTCTCTCTCTTGTATCTTATCCCATAATCTCTCAATATAGCCATTTCACAATTTTTGGTTGCATCAGTAATTAACAATACATTTACACTGACTGTACAAGTATAACTATATATGTATTTCCTTCTAAAACTTATTTTTCCTAGAGTTAAAAATTGGCTATGAATTTTTTTCCTTAGCTTTTATTTGACTATATGTCAGTTATTTAAAAAAAATTATTTTAGAACATTTGTCATGGCTTTCGATAGTTTTCCCAAATGGTCAAACATATCAAATAAATTATCAGTGACTTATACCTTCCCACTTCCTGACCTAACCTGAAGTGTTTTTTTTTTTTTTGAGTCCTCCTCTTTTCTTGAGTCTGACCCATATTTTCTGTAGGTTTGACATGTTATCTTTCCTTTTTTTTTTTTTTTTTTTTAAAGACATATACTCTTCTGGGTGCCAAAAAAAAATTGTGTTGAAGGTCATTTTTTTTTTTTTTTTTTTTTAGTTTGGGCATGTCTAAATGAATTTGACTTGATTCTCATTTTAAATGATAGATTGAGAAAGTATGGAATTCTGAGTTAGGATTCATTGTTGCTCATAATTTTGAAGACATTGCTAAATAGTCTTATAGTATCCAGTGCTTTTGAGTAATCCAGTGTCTTTCTGATTGTAATTCCTTTTTATGTAACCTGTCTTTACATCTCTCTGGAAGCTTTTCAGAGCTTTCTTTTATCCTTGAAGTTCTGAAATTTCACAATGATGTGGTTCGGAATAGACTTTATAAAAAACAACAACAACAACAGATTCTTGGACTTGGCCTTCACAGTAAATAGTTCTAGTGTAGAGGCTCTTGGTCTTCTAGAAAATTTTCCTGCATTATATCTTTGATAATATTTCTTCACCTCCTTCAACTCCTTTTTTGGGGTCTACTTTTCAACTTCCTGTAATGATCCTCTGTTTCTTATCTTTATTTTCATATTTTCCATGTCTTTATCTCTTTATTCTGCTTTTTCAAGGTTTCCTCAATTTTATCTTCCAAGTCCTTTGTTGAATTTTAAATTCCTAGTATACTTTTTATTTCCAGGGTTCTTTCTTAATTTTTTATTTTTTTCCTTTTGAAAATACTTAAAATATTTTGTTCTTGTTTTATGCACAGATCATACTCAGTTTATAGTGGGATTATATCCTTGTAAATCCATCACAAATTGAAAATATTGTTAACTTGAAAATGCATTTAAGGGGCACCTGGGTGGCTCAGTCAGTTAAGCATCTGCCTTTGGCTCAGGTCACGATCCCAGGGTCCTGGGACTGAACCCCTCATTGGGCTCCCTGCTCAGTGGGGAACCTACTTCTCCCTCTCCCTGTCCCTGATCATGCTCTTTCTCGCTCACTCTCTCTCTCAAATAAATAAATAAAATCTTAAAAAAAGAAAAAAGGGAAATGCATTTAATACATGTAACCTGCTGAACATCATTAACTTAGCCCAGGCCACCTTAAATGTGCTCAGGATACTTACACTAGCCTACAGTTGGGCAAAATCAATCTAACACAAAGCTCTATTTCATAGTAAAGTTTTGAATATTTTCTGTAATTTATTGGATCCATGTTCAAAATTCCAAGTATAGTTTCTACTGAATACTTACCACTTTTGCACCATTGCAAGTAAAAAAAAATTATAAGTAGAACCATTTCAAGTTGGGCACTGTCTGTACTCAATATCTGTATTTCTCTCTATCAACTTAGTTTCCTTTCCTTCATTATTTCTGTTTTCTCCAGGTTTCCTTTTTTGTTTGTTTTAGTTTCCTACGTTTGTGCTGGAGGCTTTTCTCAAATGTCTAGTGATCTTTCCCTGCCTGTTGACATCGAAGAGTAAGGCAGTGGGTAAAATACAGTGATCATATAAGCACGCATCATCGCAGGGGGCAGCAGTAATCCGTGAAACTCCAGAGTGCACTTGCCACATGGTTGAGAGGACTCTTTCATCTCAGGACTCCTCCAGATTTTTACTCGTCCCGGAAAGAATGCCCGGTGTCATTAGACCCTACTACTGTTGCAAAATATAAAAGAAAGAAAGGGGAAAATGAGAAAGATGGGAAGACCAAGAGATCAAAAGAGAAAAACGCAGACTAAGAGTCAAAGATGAGTGGATGGATTGATAAGGAAGGGTGTGTGTATGAATGTGTATGCAGGACGAGGGGAAGAAGGAGACTGAGAGAGAATTCATGCTAATGATAATATATATTTAGGGATGTTGGTGACATGAACTTAGTGACCCTTCAACAGAGACAAGCTGTGTGCAGATTTTGGCTTTAAAGAAATGGCAATGAGGGAAAAGTCACATTAATAATTTTCTGGGGTTCATTATTATGTTTTCATTTCTTTACATCATGACTCCTAAAATACTCCTTTCTCAGTTATTTCAAGGTAATAACATGAGCACCTTCCATCACCTCATCACTTACAGGCACATTTCTGCTACTGTCATCCATGGGAGACCTATTTGCAGGTTTGGTTCAACCTGGAGTATAAATTGAAAAAAAAAATTTTTTTGTAATTACATGAACCTTGCTTAGATTCTGTTTTCTACTGATTTTTATCTCTTTTGGGATGATTTGTGAGGCAGTGGTTGTTGACCCCTGGGAACTTTATAGCAGTAGTGGTAGAGAAGTACTCACAAGATGCTTATATCTTTTTAAAAAGAAAATCTTTGTATTTAGAAGAATTGGAGATGAGAAGGGGTTCAACACCCAGTAGTATCCAGATCTTACCAAGTCCTGCTAATTCTCATTTTTGTGACTGCTCTTTTGTTCTGATAGGAAACTTTTTAGAGAAAGATAAGGAATGACCTGTGTGTGAGTGTGTGTGTGTGTGTGTGTGTGTGTGTGTATGCTCCTTTTACAATGCAAATATTCTTGGATTTAGTCTTTTTCAGAGTGTCAGTATTTAAGCGTAATAGATTTAGCACTGTAACTCTGCTTTTGACTTTTGAAACAATTTTGTTTCCATGTCTGTAGCCTACATATTTGATGAAAATTATTATATCTCCGAGGTTCTGGTTTGAATGACTACCTAGCTTCGATGTATCCATCTCTATCTCTTATCTCTTTTCTATCTGTATATTATGTATTCATATACACACATTCATAGTGTGTTTGTATACACTCAAATATTTGAGTGTTTCCTAGCATCAGCATATGTTGGTATGTTTAGCTACGTTTTAGAAAATGAGTGGTTTCTTGTGAATGATCATTTATAACTTGGCATGTTAATTCCTTCTCTTGTGAACACAGCTGTATTTTTGTGGATATGAACCTTTGCTCCCTTATCCTACCTCCTCAGAACTTGCTGCTTTGACCTATAATATTGCTGACTCTTTTGACATCATTTGTTTCTCATGTTTTGAACGTTATCATCTCGAAGACATCGACTCCTACCTCTTTTTCCATGAAGACAGAAAACCAGTTTTGTTTGAGAAATGACCCTGAGTAAAAATGAGTGACCTCCTTCCCAGGCCAGAGGGAGAAGCAAATTAGTTTAATCCAGTCATGTGCCCTGTTCCTCTTGCCCACCCTCCCCTTCCTTGCGGTCCCGATCGATTCAGGGCTGGCTGTGGGACACACATCTGGCCTCTAAAATACGAGTTTGCTGCTGTATAGCTTCTGGAACCGACTCCCACACTCATAAAGAAGGAAACGCACACAGGAAGCCTCTTCTGCCTTAGACGTTCTGGATGTCATGTTGGGGGCGGCAGCGGCCACCCTGTGGGCACACAGGAAGTTAACCCAGAGGTGAGACTGGTATATCCTAAGAGAGCAAAGATGGGAAAATCTGAGTGCTTGACGACATTGTTGAGCTGCTGAATTAAACAAACAGTCGTGGGCTATCTCACTCTTACTCCCCCACCCCCAACAGCTATACTCCAACACATGTTGCTGTACTTGTAATCAAAGTGTTATTTTTGAAGTCCAGTCCGTTTGGATTTTTTGACACTTGCAGCCAAAGGCATCATTGGTGAAACATATTACTGCTTTGCCTATTAATTTCGTTTTCCGTAGTGATTATTACTACACTTGTTAACCTCTTTTGGCTTTAAAGCCAGGGGAGTAAATGATAACTAGGTTATGCGTGTAGCATTACTGCAATAATGATAAACCTTTGGAGAGAGAAAAATCTGAAGGGTTTTTCTGCAAAATTGATTTATCTACTTCCCGAAGGATCTCATTATTTCTTCCATCTCTGACAAATATTTATGGTACAATGTGATTTTCTTCTTTATCAATTTAAAGTTGTATTAATCTTCACTTTGTTCAAGATGGTTTCAAGTGGATTACAAAGTGGAATGGCAAACACTAAATTATGTTATGTCCAAAGCACTAAGAACAAACAATATATGCTGACCTTTGGCTATTGATTAACATTTTGTAGACTTATCCCTGAGCTGTATATTTAGAGGTGGATATTTGCTATTTTATTAAAAGAATATAACTTTTGGAAAAGGTTTTCTGTTTCTCCACAGTGAATATATACTGATTTGTGAAGCACCTATAAAACAACAAAATGTTCATGTTTTTCATTCTCTGATTATCGTTGATTGCAGAAACAAAATAAACAGGAATGTTTTGGAATCTATTCAACTTCTTATTGATTTTATGTTAATATATGGAGATATTTTAGGAAGCATACAAAATGGTAACATTTGTTAAAGATTCTTGGCAAAACAATCCACCAGGTGTTTTAATTACTGCAGTTTATTATTTCTTCACTCCCTCATTCAATAAGCCCTGAGGACCGGGCTCTACAGGCCACCCTGAGTATAGAGAAGTCTCAAGACACTCACACGTCAAGGGCCAGATAAAGAGGCAGACATTAGAGTATGTTCTAATGTTACAAGTGACAGTACAGACAAGTGGGGGGAGTCATGGGAGCGTATGGGATGGGAACCAAATATAAAGCTGGTAGGGAGAAGAAGAAGGAAAGTTTTTATACTGAAATAAGGAATCTTTAGGGGCACCTGGGTGACTCAGTGGGTTAAACGTCTGACTCTTGATCTCGGCTCAGGTCTTGATCTCAGGGTTGTGAGTTTGAGCCCTGCGTTGGGGCCTACTTAAAAAAAAAAAAAGGAAAAGAGAAGTTAAAGTTGGTATAAGGAGTATTTAAAAGAGGAAAGTGGGAGGCACATAAAATGTTTTTAAAGAAGTTTTAATGTTAATATTGGGTTTGATCTTTATTTTGTTTTTATGTTCATGACATGAGAGTTATGTAATAAATTTGGTGCAGTGATATAATAGTAATAACAACAACTAAAATTTACTCAGTGTTTACCAGAATGGTTAAGAGGATGAGGATTGGATTTTGAATCCCCCTTCTGTCAGATAATGTGGTATGTGACTTCAGGCATGGTAATTGTGCTGTATTTTTCTCATCTGCAAAATGGGGGTGATGGTAGTTCGTATATCATAGGGCTGTTGTGAGGTTGCAAGGAATTAAATCTCTAAAGGATGAAGAGAAGTGCTTGGCATATCTTGAGTGTTCAATAAACTTTAGTTATTATTGTTGTTATATGGACAATCTCACCTAATCTTTTCAATAATCTGGCAAGGTAATTTGCTAGACAGAATAATGGCCACCACAAATCCACATCCTCATCCTTGGACCAGTGAATATGTTCCCTTACACGATACAAAGGCTTTGCAATATGACGAAATTGAGTTTTTGAGATGGGGAGATTATCCTGGATTGTCATAGTGATCCCAGGGTAATTACGCAAGGATCTTTTTAAGAGGCAGGAGAGTCAGAGTAGCAGATGTGATAAACGCAGCAGACGGGGAGAGTCAGGGATTTGAAGATGCTGTGCTGTTTACTGTGAAGATGGAGGAAGGCACCATGAGCCAAGGAATGTAGGCAGCCTCTAGAAGCTGGAAATGCAGACACCTGGTTTTCCCCTCAACCCTTTGAGGGGAACGTGGCCCTGCTGGCAACCTCATTCTGGCTTGCTATCACACCCTTTTTGGAATTGTGTCATCCAGGACTACAAGGTAATAATACATTTGTATAAGTTTAAGCCACTGACTTTGTGGTCATTTGTTACAGCAGCAATAGGAAACAAATAATAGATTTTTACAAAGGAGGAAATGAGCTCTGGGTAGTGAAGCTTCTGGCAAGGTTATTGGAGGTTGTGGGGTATGAGCAAGGCGTGTAGATGAAAGGAATCACCAGGGAAGGACCGGGCCTTTGGTTCTGAGTAGTCTACAGCCCACTGATTTTAGCCTCCCACCAGCTTACTGTGTGCCTCACGCAGCAGACGGGGAGAGTCAGGGATTTGAAGATGCTGTGCTGTTTACTGTGAAGATGGAGGAAGGCACCATGAGCCAAGGAATGTAGGCAGCCTCTAGAAGCTGGAAATGCAGACACCTGGTTTTCCCCTCAACCCTTTGAGGGGAACGTGGCCCTGCTGGCAACCTCATTCTGGCTTGCTATCACACCCTTTTTGGAATTGTGTCATCCAGGACTACAAGGTAATAATACATTTGTATAAGTTTAAGCCACTGACTTTGTGGTCATTTGTTACAGCAGCAATAGGAAACAAATAATAGATTTTTACAAAGGAGGAAATGAGCTCTGGGTAGTGAAGCTTCTGGCAAGGTTATTGGAGGTTGTGGGGTATGAGCAAGGCGTGTAGACAAAAGGAATCACCAGGGAAGGACCGGGCCTTTGGTTCTGAGTAGTCTACAGCCCACTGATTTTAGCCTCCCACCAGCTTACTGTGTGCCTCACGTTCTGAGCCTAGCCAGTGCCTTAAGGTGGCAAACTGCCTCCCTTCTCTTTGACATACATTCCTACAGGGAGCCCACCACCAGCTTTTCCACTCTCTTAAATTACTTAACACTTTTCTGGGCCCCTTCTCTTTTTTTGAAAGTGTTGGAAGTTTTCTTTCCACTGACGGCTCTCCTTTTCTTCCTGTCCTTGGGAGTTTGTCATTTATTTCCCTCCTTCCTTTACTCTTGTTTTGGTGAGGGTTCATCAGGAAACCAAAATCAGCGGTTGGCCAGCACGTTCAGCCCGAGCAGCATACTCATTTTTGACCTGTGGCAGTGCCTCTGCTCACTTGAGTACCCACAAAACACCGCAAACAGTGGCATAAGCTCAGCCAAGACTAGCGCAGTAAAACAATGTCTCACGCGATCTGTATGAAAGCACCCACGGTTTTTGTTCTCTTTAGTAATCTTTCCATATAATCTTTTCAAAAAAAATTCAAGTATTATTAACTCCATATTCTCTTANCAAAAGGAATCACCAGGGAAGGACCGGGCCTTTGGTTCTGAGTAGTCTACAGCCCACTGATTTTAGCCTCCCACCAGCTTACTGTGTGCCTCACGTTCTGAGCCTAGCCAGTGCCTTAAGGTGGCAAACTGCCTCCCTTCTCTTTGACATACATTCCTACAGGGAGCCCACCACCAGCTTTTCCACTCTCTTAAATTACTTAACACTTTTCTGGGCCCCTTCTCTTTTTTTGAAAGTGTTGGAAGTTTTCTTTCTACTGACGGCTCTCCTTTTCTTCCTGTCCTTGGGAGTTTGTCATTTATTTCCCTCCTTCCTTTACTCTTGTTTTGGTGAGGGTTCATCAGGAAACCAAAATCAGCGGTTGGCCAGCACGTTCAGCCCGAGCAGCATACTCATTTTTGACCTGTGGCAGTGCCTCTGCTCACTTGAGTACCCACAAAACACCGCAAACAGTGGCATAAGCTCAGCCAAGACTAGCGCAGTAAAACAATGTCTCACGCGGTCTGTATGAAAGCACCCACGGTTTTTGTTCTCTTTAGTAATCTTTCCATATAATCTTTTCAAAAAAAATTCAAGTATTATTAACTCCATATTCTCTTAGTGGTGGAGCAGTAGGTAGGAGACAAAATGCTCTTCCACACCCTGCCAAAATAATCACAATAGATAAATTTCATAATTTTGGACACATTTTTATGAATTCTCTTCTGTTTTTTATCAGTTTTCTAGGAATTTACTCACACTTCCATGAACTCCTTCCCCATTTTGGAGGAGGAAGGGAAATTGCAATTCACACTTATTTGGGTGTGTGTACGTCAGTGTTCTCATATTCATAAAAACCTTTTCTAAAAATGAAATATTGCAAATAAAGATTACCAAAATTGGTCATTTGATAAGGAAAAGATAATACGATTAATCAAAATTTTTAAATGTTTCTCTTTTTTTAAAAAAATATCTTATTGATTTATTAGAGAGAGAGCGAGCACAGGGTGGGGTTGGGGCAGAGGAAGAGGGACAAAGAGTCTTAAGCAGACTCTGCACTATGGCGGAGCCCCATGTGGGGCTCAGTCTCATGGCCCTGAGATCACGACCTGAGCTGAAACCAACAGTCAGACGCTTAACAGAGTGTGCCACCCAGGCGCCCCCCAAAATGTTTCTTTTTAAATGATTATTCAGACAACTACATTATAGGCAATAGTAAAAGGGGAACAACTAGATGTTAATTAAGGTAGTATTTTTAAAAGCCTAATATTTAAATTGAAATACACAGCGTGTTTACATTTTGGCTTATATTAGCAAATTCCTGTGCCTGCACGGCACTGGAAATCTTAACTATTAGGTCTTCAAAGCACGGGTTGGTACAGAGGTGCTTTCTCATGCTCCCATAATGTATGAGAACAAGGCTTTTTTCATCTGTTCTTTTTTTTTTATGATTTTATTTGTTTATTTGACAGAGAGAGAGAGAGACAGCCAGCGAGAGAGGGAACACAAGCAGGGGGAGTGGGAGAGGAAGAAGCAGGCTTCCAGCGGAGGAGCCTGATGCGGGGCTCGATCCTAGAATGCCGGGATCGCACCCTGAACCGAAGGCAGACGCTTAATGACTGAGCCACCTAGGCGCCCCTCATCTGTTCTTTGAAGACAAATACTATATTAGATCTTTATTGTGAGTTTTTGGTTCCCAGCTTTCTGCTTGTAATTCCATTCCTCTTTAACTCCCACTTGTGAAAGTACATCTGAATGAATGAAACTGATGTTGTAGCAAGAATCTCAAATTTATTGTGCCTTGCTGAAATGAATAATTCTTTTCTCATCATTGCTGTGCTTCAGAATGGCTCTGTGAGGCTCTCGTGTTTCCACGTGGAGGCTGAGAATTGTCACATTGGAGCCTTTTCTGAAGAGAGGAAGAAGCTGTTATTCCTTACCTTAGATGTCAAATTACAAAGAAAGCTGGCTTGACGATGGCGTACAGAGCTTTCTAAGTGAGATAATAATTACAGGATGTAGGATAGTTCCGATTTAATAGTTGTGTCAATACAGTGAATGTCAAGGTTCTTTACTTGCTCATCAAAGAGTTTGATGATTTAGGGAACTGAGGCCTCCGCACACCAAGATGCTCAGATGAAAGGAATTTGCTAAGATGTTTAGTTTCTTGCTACTAGTGAATGTAAGGTGTGTTTGAATAAATATATGATAAGTTCACCAGGTGTTTTATAGTTATTACATTTATTAATTCATTTGACAAATAGTGATTGCATGTTTACTGTGTGTCAGCCACTGTTCTCAGCGCGGTGTTAACAGCAATGAACAAGGCAAAGNAGTCAGCCACTGTTATCAGCGCGGTGTTAACAAGCAATGAACAAGGCAAAGTAGGCAGGGCACGATCGTGTTGGGCATTTTAAGAAATTTGAATTTTTTTTTAANTGTCAGCCACTGTTCTCAGCGCGGTGTTAACAGCAATGAACAAGGCAAAGTAGGCAGGGCACGATCGTGTTGGGCATTTTAAGAAATTTGAATTTTTTTTTTAAAGATTGTATTTATTTATTTGACACAGAGAGAGAGACAGACAGAGAGAGAGGGAACACAAGCAGGGGGAGTGGGAGAGGAAGAAGCAGGCTCCCAGTGGAGAAGCCTGATGCGGGGCTCGATCCCAGAATGCCGGGATCATGCCCTGAGCCTAAGGCAGACACTTAACGGCTGTGCCACCCAGGTGCCCCCAAGAAATTTGAATTTTATTCCAACTATAAGGGAGGTCATTGGAGGGTTTCAAAGCAAGAAAGTTACGGACTTTGTAAATATGTAAATAAGTTATATAATTTATAAATAGATCACATTGGCTTCTCTGCACACAGTGGGATATATGGGAGTAGTAAAGAGGGAGTTGGAAGATGATGGAGGCATTATTGAAGTTCAGGGCAAAGAGAATGGTGGCTTGCCTTGGAATTGAAGATGAGGAAATGCAGAGCAGTGGATAGCTTCCAAAAGTGGTGTCAGGAGTGGGGGCGGGTGAGGGAAGGAAAGGAGTAATCATGATTGCATAGTTTTTGGCCTGAGCAAGTATTTAGATGGTAAAGATAGAGATGTCTGGGAAGGAGCAGGTTTGGAAGTAGTAGGGTAGGGAATCAACAGCTAGGTCAGATAGGAAGTTAGATTTTTACTTGGAGTTTGAGTGTGAAGTCAGGGTAAGAAGGAGGGATTTGGGGTTCTTTGAAATAAAGGTGATATTTAATCCCAGGAACAGATGATGTAACATTTATGCAGATAGAGAAGAGGTTGCAGGACTGAGCCCTGGAACATTCCATAATTTAGAGGTCAAGCAAGATGATGGGTTCAGCAATTGAAACTAAAGGAAGGAACATAGACATAGAAACTAAAAGTATGGTGTCATGGAAGCCAGGCAAGAAAGTGTTGCAAGAAAGGGAACATCATTAGCTGTCCAGTGCTAACGAGAATTCAGCTGTGATAGAGAAAAGAGGTTATTGGATTTGGGGTCATGGAGGTTGTTGATTATGTTAACAAGACAGAACCATAGTAGCTTGGAAGAATTACAGTAGATTAGACCAGATTATACCCGAGTATACAGGAGATTATACCAGGATGCTGATGGAAATGGTTCAAGAGGTAAGGAGAATTAGATGATGACAAACAGGCTAATTTCACATGTGAAGTTGTTGAGAAATTGAGAATATAATCATTGAGGAATTCTACAGTTGTGACCAATTGAAATTAATTTAAAATCTGGCAGTTTGACCATCTGTAAGAATGTTGGTAAAATTTAACGAATTTTGCACGATTTTACAATTTCACAGTTTCACTGTAAGGGTCTAACTCAGGCAGTGGTTTGCATTCAATAGGGATCAAGGCCATGCATCAAGGGAAGTTGTGTGTTTTGGGTCCCCCTTGTCCCTCTGTTTTAAGTTCCTCAGGCTCCAGGGTCTTCACATTGCGATTTGGCTGCAATTAACAAAAAGCCTATAATGCCTTGGCTTAAGTGAGAAGTTTTTCCTTGTCATGTAGATCTTTCAGGGTTGACCTGCTCTGGGACCCAGGCCCTTTCTGCTCATCCCTTCCTTATGGTCCAAGGAGGTATTCCTGTTCCTGGCAAGAGGGAAGAATGGAGAAAGACAGCAGCAAAGGTACATTTACCAGCTGCCTTTTAGAGGAGGATCCCAGAACCTGCTACAGGGTACTTTTGTGTATACCATATTGGCCAGAACATGTTCATATCATAAGTCCTGGATGCAGGGAAAACTGGAACATACGGTCTTGTTTTGGGGGGAGGTATGTTCCAAGCTAAATATCAGATTTTTATAGAAAGGGTATGAATAAATATTGAATAAATAACCCCTGGCCCCACGAAGGTCTGTATTTCCTTGAAATAGACCATGCTTTTGAGATCATCTTTCCTCTTTGCCTTCGCCTCACCCTAGCTATTTGACATGGATCTTTGATTTTGGGAAAACGGCATCTCTTCCTCCTAGCTGAGCTGTGCTAGAATGCAAGTCTTACTGGGCAGACAGAGTACAGGCTAGATAATGGCTCTCTTGGGAGCCCTTAGCCTGGAGCCCTTTTTCAGTGCACATTTTGCACAGCCATACATGGCAGTCCTGTTTCCTTGTTCTAACATCTCTTCTGTGTCCTCTGCTGCTTGTGGGGAGAAGAGCAATCTAATGATCTAACAAAGTGATTCATACGAGGTAAAAATAATTGGTTTTTTACCTTCCACAGGGGTCATATATGAAACATTTTTGAGTTGGAATAAAACCCTTCCATTCCTTTAATATTTCTGTGTGCAAACCTTTTCAATAGCAGTTGTCATGCTCTTAAGAGAAGTCTGTCTTACTATAGTTTTTGTTAGGAGAGTGCAGCAGGGGGTGCCTCCTGGGTTTCAGAAAACATGCCATTTAAACACTAGTGGGTGCAGGAGATGTAACTTTTAAAAATTTTATTTATTTATTTTTTGGCAGAGGTAGTGTTAGCTTTTGTCATGCAGCCATACCCTGATAGATGATTTATTGAAATATGAAAATTGGCCAGCTGTTTCAGAAGCATTAAGCTAATTGTGGCTTGTGTTATGGTCCACTCATTCAGTAATTTATCTCAGAGTACAGAACTGACTCTTTTTTTAAGGAAGGTCTATGCCCAATGTGGGGTTTGAACTCATGACCCCAAGATCAAGAGCCACATTTTCTGACT
The DNA here is from genome assembly GCF_002007445.2 of Ailuropoda melanoleuca. Taxonomy (NCBI): domain Eukaryota; kingdom Metazoa; phylum Chordata; class Mammalia; order Carnivora; family Ursidae; genus Ailuropoda; species Ailuropoda melanoleuca. Next base: position 111,410,005 of record NC_048220.1, on the reverse strand, counting down.
GAGCCAGCCAGGCGCCCCCCAGAACTGATGTTCTTGAGAGACTGTTCAGTTCACTGAATCCTCCCTCCCATTTTCTCTGAATTCCTGAAGTCCAGTGCCTGTGACTTCTTAACCAGTTGTATTGTTCTGTGCCTTCCTTTGTCCGTGGTTGATTAGTTCAGACGGGTGGGGAAAATAGTGGAAATAGCCTTAACTAATATGGAGATGAGATTGATAATATTTCATGGCTGAATCTTTCTCCTTCCTTGGTAACTTTTTAGATTTTTTTTCCCCTGACACAATAGGGTCTTATTTAGAGAGTGAGTGAATTAATAGAAAATGTTTTCTCTGTAGTGAAAGAAAAGTTCTTACGGGTTGTTAAGAAATCATACCTTTGTATGCAACCTGTAGTGATTAACTAAAACTGCTAAGGCTGTGTACTGATTTTTCGGTCTTTTTTTCCCCAAGCAGTTCTTATAATCTTTCTTTCTTTCTTTTTCTTTCTTTCTTTCTTTCTTTCTTTCTTTCTTTCTTTCTTTCTTTCTTTCTTTCTTTTTCTTTCTTTCTTTCTTTTTCTTTCTTTCTTTCTTTCTTTCTTTTTCTTTCTTTCTTTCTTTCTTTCCTTTTCTTTCTTTCTTTCTTTTTCTTTCTTTCTTCTTTCTTTCTTTCTTTCTTTCTTTTTCTTTCTTTCTTTCTTTCTTTTTCTTTCTTTCTTTCTTTTTCTTTCTTTTTTTCTTTCTTTCCTTTTCTTTCTTTCTTTCTGTCTTTCTTTCATATTTTTTGTTTTCTATTTATCTGTATCATAGACACAGATCTTCTCTAGAACTTTTGTAGCTTTAGAATAGAATTAAGGAATGTGACTAAGTAGATGAATCAGCTTTTATTTTCATGTCCAAGCTGTTCCCCTTTTCATTGTGTCCAATTAAAATATGTTAACAGTTCTCATAATGAATGTTTCAGTATAATATTTGAAGGAGGAAGGACAGCTGGACTGAACAGTTTTTCGTGGAAGTTTCTGAGATTACTGAAATCTTTAAAATTACAGGCATACCCTGTTTTATTGTGCTTTGCAGATATTTCATTTTTTACAAATTGAAGGTTTGTGGCAACCCGATGCTGACCAAGCCTATCCGGATCACTTTCCCAACATCATTTGCTCACTTTGTGTCTCTCTGTCACATTTTGGTAATTCTTGCAATGCTTCAAACTTTTTCATTGTTATTATTTTTGTTATGGTGATCTGTGATCTTTAATGCTGTTGTTGTAATTATTTTGGGGAGCCATGAACTATGCCCCACTAGACAGGGAACGTTATGTATAAATCTGTGTGTTCTGACTGTTCCCCATCTCTCTCCCTCTCCTCAGGCCTCCCTGTTCCCTGAGACACAACAATATTGACATTAGGCTAGTTAATGACCCTGCAATGGCCTCTAAGTGATTAAGTGAAAGGAAGAGTCACATGTCTCTCCCTTTAAATCAAAAGCTGGAAATTATTAAGCTTAGTGAGAAAGGCACGTGGAAAGCCGAGGTAGGCCAAAAGCTAGCCTTGCCTCTTGCACCACCAGTTAGCCAGGCTGTAGATGTGAAGGAAGAGTTCTTAAAGAAAATTACACGTGCTACTCCAGTGAACACACGAATGGTAAGAAAGCAAAACAGCCGTATTGCTGATTATAGAGAAAGTTTGGGTGGTCTGGATAGAAGATCACACCCGCCACTGCTTCTCTTAAGCCGAAGCCTAATCCACAGCAAGAACCTAACTCTCTCCGGTTCTGTGAAGGCTCGGGAAGGGGAGGAAGCTACGGAAGAGGAGTCTGAAGCTAGCAAAGATTGGGACATGAGGTTTCAGGAAAGAAGCCCCCTTCATAAGATCCAAGTGCAGGGTGCGTTAGCAAGTGTTGATGTGGAAGCTGCAGTAGGTCACCCGGAAGATCTAGCCCAGATCATGAACGTGGCCGAATTTCGATGGACGTGAAACAGCCTTATGTTGGAAGAAGATGCCCTTTAGGACTTACATAGCGAAACAGGAGAAGTCGTTTCCAAGGACAAGCTGACCTCCTTGTTAGGGAATTAACGCCGCTGGTGACTTTAAATTGAAGCCAGTGCTCTTTTACCATTCTAAATATCCTGGGGCCCTTAAGAGTGCTGCTAAATTTACTCTGCCTGTGTTCTGTAAATGAAACAATAAAGCCTGGATGACTGCACATCTGTTTACAGCATGGTTTACTGAATATTTTAAGCCCACTGTTGAGACCTGGGGGAAAAAAAACCGACTTCTTTCAAAATATCACTGCTCATTGACAGGGTTGGTCACCCAAGAGCTCCTCCGATGGGGGCGTACAATGAGATTAATGTTGTTTTCACGCCTGCGAACACAGCATCCGTTCTGCAGGAGTCATTTCAACTTTAAGTCTTATTATTTAAGAACTACATTTCGCAAAGCTTTAGCTGCCATAAATTATGATTTCTGTGATGAAACTGGGCAAAGGAAATTGAAAACCTTCTGGAAAGGATTCACCATTGTAGATACCTTTAAGAACATTCCTGATGCAAGGGAGGAGGTCAAAATAACAACATGGCCAGGAGTTTGGAAGAAGTTTATTCCAGCGCTTATGGATAACTTTGAGGGGCTCAAGACTTCCGTGGAGGAAGTCACTGCAGTTGGGATGGAAATAGCAAGAGTACTAGAATTAGAAGTGGAGTCTGAACATGTGAACTGACTTGCTGCCATCTCATGAGAGAACTTTCACAGATGAGGACTTCCTTCTTGCGGATGAGCAAAGAAAGTGGTTTCCTGAGATGGAATGTGCTCGTGGTGATGTTGCTGTGAAGACTGTTGAAATGACAGCAAAGGATTTAGACTATGACATAAACTAAGTTGGTAAATCAGTGGCACGGTTTGAGAGAATTGGTTCCAATTTTGAAAGAAGTTCTGTTGGTAAAAGGCTATCAAGCAGCATCTCTTCCATAGAGAAATCATTCTTGAAAGGAAGAAGCCGTCAATGTGGTGGACTTCATTGTTGTCTTATTTTTAGAAATTGCCACAGCCACCCCAGCTTTCAGCAGGCACCACCCTGATCAGTCAGCAACCATTAACCTCAAGGCAAGACCCTCCATCAGCAAAAAGATTACAGCTCACTGAAAGCTCAAATGAGGGATAGTGTTTTGTAGCAACAAAGTATTTTTTAATTAAGGTGTGTACATTGTCCTTGTAGACATAATGCTGTCACACACCTAATAGGCTACAGTATTGTGTAAATAAAACTTTATATGCATTGGGAAACAAAAATTTGTTTGACTCACTCAGTTGAGATACTTGCTTTATTGCAGGAGTCTGGACTTGAACCTGTGAGATCTCCAAGGCATGCCTGTATGGATAGTTGTTTTTCTCTGCCATTAATTTCTAATGAAAGGCATTGGAAAACTGCAGTTCTATAGTTAACGGAAGAGTTTCAAAGTAATTAAATTTTACAATAAGCCAAATGTACTAATAATGTTAAAAGATGCTGTGGTATAGACTTCTGTATGTTCACCAAATTCCGTTCTTCCTGGGCTCGGCTACATTTTCCAGCCTCCCTGGCACTTAGGTATGATCATACACTTGAGTTCCAGAGAATGGAGCGTGGGTGGAAGTGAGGTATGTCACTTCAGGGCTTTGCCCATGAAACTTTTCTTCACGTCTTTCGTGCACATTTGTTTCTTGCACGTGTGGATTGAGTGCAGAGGAGGATGAAGCCTTAGCAGATTGTTGGGCACAGTAGTTTAATAAGCCTGGGCCCTCACTGACTGGAGCAGGATCTCCTGCTCTTCTCCATTGTCTGTGACGTGGATGAGAAGTCAGCGTCTGTGGTGTTAACTACTACTGATATAAGAATTGATACCAAAAGGTAGATGCTTCTCAGCCATCTTGCGACCTTGGAATCCAGCTGTGTGTTTGGGAAGACACAGGATTTAGTGAACGCAGGACATTGCCTCTTCCAGACATTATTTGCCCAAATTTTCAGGCATGGATGTTTTGTGTACTTAAAGATGTTATGCATCTCATGTTACCCTGGGCCTTTCCTAGCCCTGCAGAATGATGTGAATGGTGTACTCTCTGGGAGTGTTTGGGACAGTCCAGCTGCAAGGAGGCATTTCAGTTCACTCTAAATCATGAATATTTCTGCAGCAGATAATTAACATGGGTAATTGTATTGTTTTATAGCCAGCTTACTGGAATGATCCGTAATGTGGCTTGGCAATAGTCAAGAGCTATCAGATGCCATTTGAAATAATTTACTGATTAGAGAAAACTTATTATTTCTTGCCCAGCCTTTTCACTCTATGAATGTTAAAGTATATTTTTGCCTCTGAAATATGGTAATAGCTTTTACTTTGCATGCAAATATTGGCAATAAGCTAAAAATTCCTTTCCCTTGTGAATCAACTTTCAGAGGCCTTTAATGGATGATAATTTTTTTAATGTTATCATTTGGTTCTCAGCTACTTGTTTTAAAAAACTTAACCTCAGAGTCCTGAAGTGAAGTCTTGTCTTAGGAAGCAAGGGCTAGATACGAAATTTCTCCTTGCACTCTTGCCCAAGGGTTTAGAGTTCAGTGTGTTCTCTACTAGGAATAGATTGCTCTCTCTCATTTCCTAGATTTAATAGTTGCCTTCTCAAGACTTTGGTGATGATGATAATCGTGGTGACAATAATGATGATGATTTAACATTAATATGGTCAAGTGTTTGGATAGCAAAGGCCAGGGGCCTTTCTCTTTGAGAAGAAGTGATAGTTTGTTCTTGGCTGATTTACATTTAATTTCATTTAGGTGGTTTGGGTTTGCATGAATACTAGGTTCTTGTGCTAATTCTATCATTTTCTTGCTATATGGTATCAAATAAATCTGTTAACTTTTATTTGCTCTCTTGTTCATTCATACCTATAATATGAGAAGTTAAGAAGCTCTTTAAAACTGTATAATGGTGTGATCAATTGAATTTATGATTTACCCATGGCAGGTAGTACCTTTACACTTGGTGGTGGTAATCCTACAATTAGAGGTAAGAAGAATAAGTTCTCGAGGAAGGAAAATAAAAAAAAAGAAAACTGAATGAGAAAAATAAAGGAAGCATGAGAAAAAAATATGCCTTACTGGGGAATATTTCCAGATTCCCCCAAACTGGTTTGTTTCTATTGCTTATTAGATTAAAAACAAAACCAAACCAAACAAAACCTCTTTTAGGAAGAAGGGTGGTAAACTTTAAAAATATTTCTTCTTGGGCGCCTGGGTGGCTCAGTTGATTAAGGGTCTGCCTTCGCCTCAGGTCATGATCCCAGCCCCCACAACTGGCGGCTCCCTGCTTGGCTGGGAGCCTGCTTCTCCCTCTAACCCTGCCTGCTGCTCCCCCTGCTTGTTCTCTTTCTCTCTGTCAAGTAAATAAATAAAATCTTAAAAAATATATATATATAGGGGCGCCTGGGTGGCACAGCGGTTAAGCGTCTGCCTTCGGCTCAGGGCGTGATCCTGGCGTTGTGGGATC
>NC_048220.1:111403736-111404076 GCF_002007445.2 Ailuropoda melanoleuca | reverse complement strand
TGGGGCTCGATCCCATAACGCCCGGACCACGCCCTGAGCCGAAGGCAGACGCTTAACCGCTGTGCCACCCAGGCGCCCCTTTTGTAGAAATTTTTTTATTAGAATAGTAGCTTCATACCAGTTAAATGAATGAAGTTGTTATTTATAAAGCATTTTATACAATGTTTACATATGTGCGTATTAGCTAGAGGTGAATGCTGGCTGATGTCTAAAATGAGAAAAACAACCAGTGAATTATTTACCTAGTTATTTTTTAAAAATATTTTATTTATTTATTCGACAGAGATAGAGACAGCCAGCGAGAGAGGGAACACAGCAGGGGGAGTGGGAGAGGAAGAAG